>NC_139739.1:605000-857500 GCF_964211835.1 Anser anser | reverse complement strand
TTCTTCAGAAAGGGTTCCGTGTTTCATTTCCTCTCATTCAACACCAATTACAGAGCACCTGAGATATGAGAGGAGAGGTGCAGCCCCCCTCCACGTGCCTCTGTGTCCCGTCTGAGAGCCGGAGCAGGCAGACCGGTACCGGCTGTGACGTTTCCCTGGAGCTCTCAGGCCTTCGGGATTTTCACGTTCTCAGTCTCAAACTGCAGCCAGAGGTGCTGGGATCAGGGGGACCTGGAGGTGCGGGGTTTGTGCCAGCCTTCCGATCTGCCTCCTTCACGGGGCCTGGGGACTGAGCCAAATATTTCCTGTTACGATGGTCAGCTCAGCCCTGGTGTATGAGGAGCAGCACGGGCTGGCACCCACAAACTTACATGGGTGTATCGGCGTCCCTCAAGATCCATCCCTGGTGCCCTGCAGGCTGCAGGTGGTGCTCGCAGCCCTGAGAGGCACGGGGCAGCCCTTGCTTCGCAGAGACTGAGCGCTTTCCTGGCGGTGCTTCAGCCACGGAGCAGTTAAATGCTGCATGGGAAGGTTTCCTCCTCCCCAGCTCCCCCCAAAACTGTAGTAACATCTTAAGTAGAAGCATCAGACGGACAAGATAACGGCAAAGCCCTTCTGCAGGAGGATTTGTCTTTCAAATCTAGATTAGCAATTGGTGTTTGGGGAAGATGGGACCGTAATCTGATTGAATAACGGGAGTTTGTGATATCAATCTCCTTGAGTCCCATTGTCTTTGTGCTGCTTTGTAAATTAATATTCATTTTCATCTCTACATTTATGCTGAATCTCTTGTGCTTCTTGTCTCTCAATGTTTGATGAATTACAGTCCTACGTACTGGATGCCATGCACCAGAATTAGCATTATATTGTGTTCCTTCACCTTATACACGTGTACAGCAGGCACGAGAAGAGGTGCTGAGGCTGCGGGGCCAGAGCTGCTGGTGGGCACAGGGTGGGCTCGGTGAGCCCCAGCACCAGCTTCCCCACAGCGCCCGGGCAGCTCTCCTGGCATGGTTCACTGCTGGTGCCACCTTCCCCAAAATTCAATTTTTTCCCCTTCCCTTAGAACATTGCATCTTGTTCAATCCTTCCCCTGTCACACAAGCTCCAGCACTGTTTCAATTGGATTCCAAAAATAACCTCTTTATTCACACGGCTCATGCTATTATATCGTAGTACAGCTCGGGCAGGCGAGGGGTCATTCCATTATCCAGGAACGAGATAACTGAGTATTAGGGCAGCCAGACTCTTTGACTCTCTGCCCTGTGGTAATGGGCCTTTTTTAAGGGCATTAACCAATGTTTCTACTTAGGTATTTGACAAGAGTAAAGGTAACATTGCCATTTAATCCTCCCTTTTCTTATTTTTTTTCTTTTTTCCCCTTGCCTATAGACAGCACTCACACATTTACTTCTCTTCAAGTGTTCAAACTTTAGAACCACAGAGCTCATTTTCACTGCACCCCTCCCTGGAAGCCCTGGCCCCCAGCAGGATGAAATCCTCCAGGGGCTCAGCCTCCACGCTGCAGCTGCCCCGCGGGTGCTGGCGCGGGGTCCTCCAACTGCCCCCACCACGGCAGGGGCAGCCCCGGCCACCCCGCGGCCCCGGGCGCTGGGGCAGGGGGGGCAGTGCAGGACCGCAGCCTGCATCACGCCCGCAGACTGCCCCACTGCCAGCCCGCAGCTCCTGCCGCGTCCAGCTCCCGCCTCCCTTCCTCCCCGCCTGGCACAGTTTTAGCTGCCGGGCAGAGGCTTAGAGCCGGTAAAGAGATGAATTATTCTGGTGGATGGAGCAGAAGCACACACGCTGGCATGCGGCCAGGTTTCAGCCCAGTTTGCCCACTTTGCAGCCCCACGCCCCCACTCTGGCATCGCGTGTGCGTGGCTGGAGGCAGCCCTGCTCCCACTGCAGTCCGACGGGTACACTGCTCCAAAGACAGAGAGGGAGGCCTGGCAGGTTTTGTGCCTGTGTAATTGTGCCATTAGCGCAAAGCATTCCAGCTCACACTGCTCTCCATGCGTGTATTGCCCTCTGATAAGGCTACAGCCTGTGAAACACACTCGGGAGTTAGGGGCAAGGTTTTTTCACGTCCCACTTGCCCCAGGTGCAATACCCAGCAGCATGGGTCAGCCGCTGTTCACACTGAGACTTCCTCCAGGCTGAGGAGTCAATGCCCAGAAGCCTTAGGTGTCTCTGAAAAACCACGTGTCACCAGTCTGTTTTAAGGAGCACGTCAAGCAGGAGGCCCCAGACAGCGTGCTGGAAGGTGCTCTGCTGCCCTGCTCTCCTCAGGGCTGTGCCGCTCGGTGCCTGCACGGCCCCCGGGGCCGCGTGGAGCTGGGCCGGGCTCAGGGCAGAACGGCTCCTCCACCTCGTGTGCTGATTGCAGCCCGGCCACGTCCTCACCGGCAGCTGCTGGCAGCCTGCAGGGATGGGAGAGCTCGTGAACGGTCCGAGCACCCTCTAGGAATGCTTCTCGTGTCCTTCTCTTCTGCACCTCTCAGCTCCCATGCGGATCTGTCCAGGCAAGGATGGTTTCAGGCTCTTCCCCACCACGAGCGCACAGCCCTGTCGGAGCAGGGTGAGAAACTTCGGCACAGGCCTCTCCCCTCCCGACCTTGTCCTGGTAGAGCTTCAGCTTGGCAGCAAAGCAACTGCAGCCGAGTGGTGTTGGTGGACGTGCCACCGGCTGCCACTTCCCACAGCTCCCCTCCAGGTCCCCGTTGTCCCCCCGCTGTCCCCCCTGGCCCGCAGCCGGCCTGCTGCAGCGCAGCCCCGGGGAGCATGGGGTGCCTGGTGGTGCACGGCTCCACGAGCTCTGCAGCTGACACCAGCCCGCCTATCCAGGTGAAATGACGTCCCGAAAGTTTGTAACGCCAGCATCTCACCTCTTTAGCGGTGGAAATGTATATACCGAGGATTGTGGCTTAATTGATTGATTAATAACAGAAACTCTAATTGAATCCTCCCAGCTTGTACATAAGATGTCTTAATGTTAGAGCCTAGGGAGTAAATGCACAGCATGGAAGTATGAAGTGCAGCACAACCAGTAACACTTTCAATTTAAAAGTCAATCTCATTATACGAGAAGCTGTTTTCTCTATCCCTCTGGAAAGGCAACAGCAATCTCCCATCTTCTCCCTACCAGAGCCACATGGTTTGTTAGTGTCTGTGGGAGATGCAAATACAAGCTTTTTTTTATTTGTTCCCACTGCTGCATATCTGAGCAGTTCAGTAAATATTCATGAGGCTGCCATTGTAGGAGCTCTGAAAACTACAGAAAATATGCCCTCCGAGGTGACATGTAATTTGGCACTTCCCGCATGGAGAGGCAAAGGATGCAGCCAGAGCAGAAATATCCTAATAATTAAATACCTTGCTACAACCTAATCTTTTCTGTTTCTCATTAAACATGAGACACCTCAAACCTTTTACATATGCAGGGGCCCCTGTAGCACAGAGTTTGGCAGGACCAGCTAGGAAGGGTAGCTCTGCACAGACTGTCCAGGAGACCAGGCAGCATCTAGGGCCAGGAACATCTGTAATTTCTTCCCAAATTCTCACTTTGTGGTCATGATGCCTCTCACCGTGGAAAACAGAATCACTCTGTGCTGAAATATCTCCAGATCAGAACAGGCACTGACACAGTGCCCCCATGTTCTCCTTGCTCACCAAGGACACGGTCCTCCTCAGTTATTTCCCTTTCTGGGCCTGGCAACCCTGTGCGCTCCTGATTTAAGCTTCCAGACAAGCCTCGTGTGGAAATGGCTTGAGTTCATACTCTTGGATTGACTACTGCAAAGGCTACAGCCTGCTTGCTCCCTCCTGCAGCTTTCCAGTCCCCACCACCTGATGTCTCTAAACAAAAAGCCAAACGGTGCTAGAAAAACAGCAGCAATAAATACAAATCCACTCCTTCAAGTGTTCTCCATGTTTTGCTCCAGTTCATCATTCTGGTTTCCTGGACTCAAAATCTCAGAAGACTGGATCCTTCATGCCCAGACAAGGCAGCAGCCGCTGCCTCTCCCATCAGATCCAAGGGGCCACTCCGGGCTGTTCCTGCTGTGGGGCAGGAAGCTGGCTGGGGACCTGCTTCCAGCCTTTTTGTCATGTTCGCCTTTTTTCCTTTCCATTGCAGTAGCCTCCTCTTACAGGAGGTCTGCCTTTTCTAGACAGCTCTACTGCAATCTAAAAGGTCGGAGTCCAGAGTCGTGTGGAAGGAAATGTTAGCTCGGGCCATTTTATTAAGGAGGTTAATGAACTGTTAAAGTGGATTGTTCCCAGGAACTGATTCTTGGACGCCTGCCTAGGGGAGCCCTCTGCGCCTCTGCCCATGAGCCAAGTGCCTGCGAGGCTCCAGGCTCCCGGTGCTTTAGACACGGAGGCTTTAGACACGGAGCCCGGCAGATGGCCTCCTGGCCCAGCACCATCTCCGTGCTTGCAGGGTGGCTGGGCATGGTGTCGGTGCACCCTGGCGGGAGGCAGGAGGGTCCCTGTGCAGAGGTGAGCTCCCACCAGGAGCCTGCTCGGCCCCCATGGGCGATGGGGGTGCTCTGCACTTCGTAGCCTTCAGCCCTCCGCTCGCGGGGCAGGAGGCAAGCACGTCCTGAAGAGGCCGTGTGGTGATGAGACGGCCGCAGAGGATACTTGATTGAATCTGATCTTGCCCCCACTTACTAGCTGTGTCTATAACATCCCCTTTATAGATCCGGCAGCCAGGAGATGTCCTGCCTGCTGCTTGTCCTGTTTCCTTTAACTACACCATCATTGGCATCTCAGTGTCATTCACGCCGTAATCTCGCAGATATCTGTTTCCTATTTGGATCCCACCTGTCAGAGCACCTCTTTCCCACTGGCGGTACGGGTAGTGAATGACCTTCAGCCAGCGAATGGTTATAGCCTTAAGACAACACAATTAAACATGTTTTATTGCTTAACACACTGTGTCAGGAGCCTTAGTTGTGTTTTTGTTCCAGTCTTCTATCGTTTTCAGAAATGCCTGGAACTGTGACAGCTCAAAGCGCTGGTGCACTCCTGCTCCCAGGTAATCAATAGAAAGCCTCAAGGTATCTCACACTTCTGTCAAATATGGGATTTTTAGCATGAAAGCATTTTCAAGACTTTTTTGGTCACTGCAAGGCTCCCCCGCCCTCCCGCTCCCATAGCTGTCAGGGCAAGGACACTGGGCTGCCACAAAAAGGAGCAGCCGAGCCACGGGTGAGAGGGCTCTGGATGCGCACCAGGACAGGATGGATGGGTTGGGATGGGTGGGACCGGACGGGACGGATGGGGCAGAGCCGAACCAGGGCCCCGCAGGAGGCCAATGCCACTGTGTGGGGATGCCACTGCACTCCCCAGCCTCCGGGGAAGAACTGTAGGCATGGAGGAGGGACGGGCTTGGTGCCAGTGCCACCTACGTGCGGTCACCACGCACCCCCTGAAAGCCTCCCGTGCTGCCCAGCACACACAGAGCGAAACGAGGCGTGTGGGACGCTCACAGGGCTAGGCCTGGCTGAAAAAATGTTAATTTTGTTACTGCAGGTACTCCACTTTCCCTCTGCTTCGGGGTTGTGGTTTTGTTTTTGTCTGTTTTCTGTTGTTGTTGTTGTTTTTTAAGAATCTTTGTGAATTAGATCCCAGTAGCAATTTATCTGTTTTTCAGAAAAACGCCTGTGTTCGCATGAGCAGCATGCCAGGGTGAAATGTTAGTTTCTTTGGGTAGAAAAACTGCCTTTTCACTTTAGAAAATTATTCCAGGTAAAATTAAATATTTATGTATTTCACAGTCTCACAAAGCTTGTTTTTGCTCAGATGAAGAAGAGTCTCCAATATCATCCCATTTGTATCATCACAGCTTTAGCTGGCGTTTGTCTGGCTGCTGGATCTCTGCATCTGCTGCATCTCTTAGCACACAGCTCAAAACCTTCGGCTCAAACCGCCACCAAGTTGAAATGGAGGCAGCAGACATTTTGAATAATATCTTATTTCTTTCTAAAGTGTTCATTTTCAGCCTATGGCATCTGTGAGTTATTCTTCGTTATTTCTTAAATGCATAATCTGTGCAAAGTCAGGCCACGTGATTTGTGTGAACTTTTTCATAAGCCCTCTCTCAGACGGTCTCACATTTATGTGTAAATGACTACTCATTTCCTGAATCCTTATCCAATTGGCTTGTGCAGTTGTTGTCATTAATGGTTTTAACTGCATTTAAATTGTCTTGATTTGTCTGTGAGTTGCATTGGTCAAGAAACGCTTGTTTGACACATGCATCATTTCTGTCTTGATCTAACCTCCAAGATGTCCTTTGTTGCCAGCGGTAAATGCTTTTGGTAGCAACCAGAGGGCACAGCAGGGGTCTGTCGAGCCTGTGCTAAGGTGTGAGGTCTGTGCACACAGGGCTGTTCCCACAGGAATTAACACATTTCGTGGCTGACCAAACTATTTTCCTATTCCTCCTCCTGAGAGAGATTTTTCGCTGCCTCTGTGGCAAACCTCCCCAAGTGAAATGATGCTTGCTCCATGCACGGATTTGATGGGAGTTTTGTTTGCAGAACCCAGAACAAACTAACCAAAAAATTAAAGTGAAATTGCTAGTCAGACTGAGATTGTGCGATGTTTTGCTTAAAGGTTTCCTGATGGGAGAGGGAGTCCCTTACCCAAAGGCAGAGCCTCTTTGCAGCATTGCTGCTTCTCATCCTTGCCTGTGTGCAAGATGCCAGCTCTCCGAAAGGCAGTGCAGGAGGCAGACTACTTTTTCTCCTTAAGGCTAAATCACCCTTTTGCACCACAATTATCTCTGGACTAGATTCACTGCATCAACGCAGGGCTGCATGCAATCCGAAACCATTTGCATTTCAAGAATTTCTCCGGGGGCTACCAAGGCTCCACAGCGGCCTGGAGGGGAGGCAGGAGGGCGTGCAGCACGGAGCCTTGGGGGACAGCCCGCGTGGGGGTGTGCACGGGAGCCTGCAGAGAGAGCTGCTGAAGCACCCCGCTCCCCTGCCGGGCCGTGGCTCAGTTTTTCCCGGAGAGCAGCGGTCGGCATCCAGGGGCAGGTGTCAGTAGCAGCAGTCTGGCTGACGGCTGATGGCAGCGTGTCCCCGTCCCATTCCTGGTGAGGTCTGGAAAGCTCTGCCTGGGACGAGGCACACCAAGCCTTCCTCCTCCAGCCATGCAGAGCCGCCTCTGCAGCAGAAGCAGTGAAACCCACCCGTGGCAGAGCTGTCATCGTTGTTGGACCCCACGCTGCAAGGGTCTGGCTTTGTCCCCATCCCTGCGTCCCTCCCACGCGGGAGCATGGCTCTCCAGAAGGACGCTGGGCTGCATTTCCACAGCACGCTTCTCCAGTGCTCCACATCCCACCGTCTGTTGCTGCTGGTGCATGGCAAGCCACTTTCCTTCCTCCTCTTGCTCTCCGGGGGGCCAGACCCGTTCCCACCCATGCCCAGCAGAACGCGGCGCGGGCTGCGTGCAGGCGCTGGCTGGCAGCGAGCGGGGAGGCCACGAGGAGCCAGAGCAATCGTCCTTGATTGGAGAATCCTGACACAAATGGCAAGAGAAAAACAAATAGGGAGGGAAATGAACAAATTATACCGATAATTGGTTTAAAAAATGCATCAAAGAAAAATGATATCCAATAATACTGCTGGTTCCTAATGAATGTGTGTGTAATAAAATCAGGCTGTTTGGGCCGTGGTTAGCCCTGCACTTCACATCCCCAGATTAAAAATGGAACATCTGTGATGATTTAATTTACATGTTAATAACAAACAGGCCTCCAGAAACCAACGAATAAATGCCTTTTATTGCCGGCGTATCTTTTCCACTGCAGCTTGAATGAAAACTCTGGTAATTAATTGTTTTAAGCGATTCTATTAAAAAGTGTCTGGAAGTGCTGTGTGCCGAATGTTTATGTGGGCAGGCAGACGAGAAGAATACAGACGAGGAAGCAGCCTGCTAATTATGTGCCTTTTTAAAATTCACTGCCTTAAAGACATGGGATACTTTTAAACATGGAAGTCGACCTGGGCACATTTATTTTTCCCCATTGTTCCTTTCCAGTTGAAAAGTTTGCAATTTAAAACGAATAGCGGATCCCGATGTCGCTGTCTTCCCGCACAGAGCACCCTGGAAGGGAAAGCTGCCTTCTGGAGCATCGGGGCTTGGCCGGGGCACCGTGTGCCAGCCCTGGGGCACGGCAGCTGGACGTGGCCGCTGTGCTCCGTGCGAGCTGCAGGCACCTTGGCCAAAGATTGCCCGGGCGTGCAGCAGCTCCCCAGGCAGCTGATGCTCCGTGAGACAATCACCCTGTGGCCTCTCTTTCTCTCACAATGTGTTTAATTTTGAAGGGAAATTCTTTCACATGCTTGGAGTTCTGGAAACAGGTCTTACAAACGTGCAAGTGCCTCTGTCCAAATTGCTGCTGCCCTGCAACATCTGAGCTGTGCAGCAGTTGCTGCCGTGCTGCAGCTGCCCGGCTCCCGGGCAGTCGGGGCCCCTCCACGTGCCCACCGGCGCTGGCAGAGCCGGCCGAGCCGCCCAGGGCAGCCTGCAGAGCTGCTGATGGGAGCAGGGTGAAGCAGTGCTGAGCAACTCTGAAGCTCCCAGCCACAATTCCCATTCCTGACGTCCAGGAGCTGCCCCGTGGGGCTGCTGTCTTCCTGAGATGCCGCTGGTAAAGTTACTTTCATGACCACTGCATGTCCTTAAAATGAACACCACGGCTGCGGCTTCATCATTAAAATTATTCAGTATGTTTTGCAGAGAGCACAGGCAGGCCGTGGAGCTGCCACCCTGGCAGAGGAGCGTGCCCAGGGCCTCACCCTCACCTCGGGCTGGCACTGGCGCTGCCCCAGCCGCTTGCCGGCCACCTCCGAGGCTTGCTTTGCCGTGGGGACAGGGCCTGGTTCGTGGCAGAGATGCCCTCATTGCTCACTTGGCAGCGACTGCCTCCAGGATGGGAACATCTGGTGAAAGCATCGCAGCCCTAATGAACTGCTCCCTGGCTGCGGACTGAACCAACGCCTGAAAGCAGCGTGAGCGGCCCCGGAGCAGAGCGCCCAGCCTGCGGCCACCGGGCAGGGAGCCGTGCGGCACACAGCTCCCCGCAGCACGGCCGGCTCTGCCGCAGGGTGCTGGGACCACGGGGCTCGAGGCAGCCTGCGAGGTCTCTCGTGCATCTGAAGTGCCAGCGTGTGGCCGTGGGAGCAAGCGCTGCCGTGAAGTCGCTCACCGCTGCAGCCCTCCGTGCGTTACCTTCTGCTGGGGGTGAGGATGAGTATTGTTTCCTCTCACCTCCCTTGCTATTGTTTTCTCTCTGACAGGAGAAAAGAAATCAGGAGGCTAAAGAAATAAAGAAATGCCCCCTTTACAAAATAAAACAATGGCGAAGTGTCTGGATAGTCATGCCTGTGGCAGCTCCTCTATGATACTATTTATCCACTTTTTTAAAAAGATAAAAAGTGTGCACAGCTCTCCTAGTTATCCACTGTGATGAGAAAAGGACCCTTCCCAATATTGCTAATCAGGAGTTGTCTGCTTGCTACCATTTTGCTTTCTGCGATAACAGAGCAGCCGGTTTCACAGATAAACTGTGTCCTGAATTCGTTTGCTTTTAGTGTGAGCATCCTTGCTAAGAAGAACACATGGAAGCTCCCAATTAAACTTTTTGCTCTGATTTGATGCTTTTGTGCCTTTTTCTTTTCCTCAGGTAAACCAAAACTACATATAAGCAAACAAACTCCAATACCCCAGAGCAGGCTTTTGCACAGATGGCAACACTCCCTGTCTCTCTCGATGGTGGCTCACACAAGAGGGTCAGACACCGGCGGCCCCAATCTCCGTCCCGAGCTGCCTCTCCAAGCACCACAGCAGCACAGAAGAACCCTGCACGGGGCAGCATCCCCGGTGTTCAACGCTTTTCACGTGCTGGCTACAAATGCACAGACAATGCACCCTCCCGTTGGGTGGGTAGACACGACCTGTGCGGCGCGCACATATCTGCTCACACAGAAGGCTGGTCTTTGTCACCACGTCACTGCCTTCGGCCTGCAGAAACACCCCTTCGAACAAACAGCTCGTTTCCTGGGCTTGCTGCGGGTGGCGAGGATCCCAGGCCAGCTCCAGGCTGTGTTTCCCTGCATTGAAAGCACTCCGCACAAGCACAAGGGGTTGTGCTGCGGGTTACCAGGAGGATGCCGGGGAGCTGCAGGTCCAGCACCTTGGCAGCACCGGGCTGGGCAGCACCGGGGGCACGGAAGCAGCGCTGCGGGGATGCAGGGGGCAAGGAGCCAACAGCGGGGGTGCCGGAGGCATTGCTGACCCCGGCATGGCTGGGAGCGACCTGCGCTGTGCCCCGCCACCCTTGCCGGCTGTCCCACGGCTCAAGCAGGACAGACGGACGGGGACACCGGGCTGAGGACAGGTTCCAGCCGCCCACGCGCCGTGCCCCGAGCACCCCGCGGGCGGGCAGGAAGCGGATGTGTGCGGGGTTATTTATGGCGCGTGGCAGCAGGACAATGCTTCCAAACTAAAAATTGCTCCTAAACCAAAGCATAAATTTCAGCTGACAGCAGGCAGGCAGTGAGGTAAATCGGGAGGAAGCCGAGCGGGCTGTAACATTTCTGTTGCTGTTTGCTATTAAAAGATAGGGGCAAGGGAGACAGAAAAAAATATCTGCAAGGTGCAGGATTACACATTTCTTGGAGTAATTACATCCACAATTCTACTTGGGTGACAGGGAGCTCCCCATAATCACTGCCAAAGAGGCTACAGACTAATGTGCTCTAATGAGAAGGGAAGACTTCTTTTCCACCCCTCTCTGCCTTTCATGTCGTGATTGTTCAGAGCTGAGAGCTGCCCCTCTTCGCCAGGGGTGCACGGCATTCAGTGTACGCTTCCTAGCACCACAGAAAGAAAAGCCCACTCTCTGCCTTTGTTTTGCACATGAAAAGCTCTCCTTCCCTCGCTGTCAGCTGAATGCCATAAGACAAGGTCCTTTAGCACACGCAGAGTTTGGGCAACCCTTGCTGTCGCTGGCTTCCCCCTGGGCTCCGTGTGCTCGGCATTGAAAGCAGACGTAGAGGAAACCTCCAGTTCCATTTGAAAAGCACCTGGGAGCGTTTAGAGAGGTCCCTCTGTGGGGTGGAGATGCCGTTCCTCCTGCCTCCCTCCTAGCTTCTCCTTGGAGCTGGGTTGTTTGCTGCTCAGCTCCACTCTGGCTGTTCCCCAGGGGCCGAGGCAGCTTCGCTGAAGGTTTCTTTCCCCAAAAAGGAACAAGAGGAGCGCTGCTAAGGCAAGGAAAGCAGGAAGGAGGGAGGGAAGGGGTTCCCTCGAGGTTGGGTGTTTGCACAGGAGGCGATGGGAGGGAGGGAGCCGTCCCCAGGCCCCGCGCTCTTGGGTGCCCCTCAGACGCGGTGCGGGGCTGGCTGTGGCTGGGAGGCCGCCACCTTCACGGCCCCAGAAAGCAAAACCCGCTCCCTGTGGGCCGGTGGGCAGCCGGAGTGGCTCCATCCCTGCGGCAAACAAAGGGAAAGAGCCACTTGTCAGCTCTTCAGTCAGTCAATATTTCACTGAACTTTGTTTTCCCTATTTAGTACAATTAAAATCCCAAGGAGAAGTCTTGTATAAATCAAAGTTCTTTTAAAGTGTACCACGCAGACACACATATCGGTGCTGCTGCACAGCGTGTGCCAGTAAAAAATATGCAACCCCCTTTGGCAACACAAGCAGAAATAAGCAATTTAGGATCTTAAAAGATAAAAGATAATAAAAGTAATTAAGATAATTAACCACCCTGAAGAGAGAAGAATTTACTGCTGTAAATTTTGTACTTAGTTTTAGATGGCAATATCGCAGCTGCCACTCCACTTAATATACAGCACATCAAGGCGTGCTGCCTGTGCCAGCGCCGTTGGCTACAAGGGGGGCTCACTGCAGCGTGGCTATCAGTGGCCACGCTGCACAAGCCTTGGGAAAGCCTTGCCCATGGCCTGAGCTGGCTGCGACTCTGGGTCACGCAGCTCCAGCCTGGACAAGGAGCATGGAGCGAGGACAACACGGCACAGCATTGAGGCACAGATGCTCCTGAGCACCAGCTCCTCCGACACCCAGAAGCTCGCTCCTTGGGCAGCCCGGTGCCAAGCCAACCTCGCAGGGACCGAGCAAGAGATGGGTTTTCTCTGAGCCTGGCCTGGGCTCTACAAAGTGGCTTTAAAGCAGCAGCAGCCAGCCCAGCCTGCACTGCCCTCAGCAGCGGTGCCACAGCCCCAGGTGCCAGCGCTGAGAGCAGGACGGGCAGCATTTAGCCGGCAAGGCTCTGCAGAGATGCACCTTGCGGTTTCGTTGTTTGCACATGAAATCCTCTGGGGCCAACGGGGAGTGCTCTGACCATGCCTGGCCATGCAGCGAGGGGAGTGGGGCACGGCCTGCTCTGCCTACGCCACGCACCACACACTGCGTGCAGGGCTGGCACTGCCCTGCTCCCAGCACCAGGACCAGGCGAGCACTGCTCCTCTCATCAGCCATTTGCTGGGTTTCCAAACAAGTGTGTTGTCTCGTGCTGGCTGTCATGCTTCAGACGAACCACCTGTGAGCATCCCAAAGGAACCAAAATGCTCCTTGAAATTCTCCATTGCCTCCCAAGCTAGACTGCTGCTGTGCTTTAGTGAGCGCACATCATGCTACTGGTATTGCCTTGTTGTTTCCTCCTCTCCCCATCCGTCTGTATCCATCTGTTGCGACTTAGCTCTACTAACAAGCTTTCTGGGATGATGAGTGCTTTTAGCTCCATGTTAAGCAGTGCCTGGCACAGCAGGAACGCAGCCATGGCTGGGACTGCTGGCCACGCTGGAGCACAAGCCCTCTTCTTCCTCGTCTGCTTTTCTTAGCCTTTTGCCCGATGCAGTTTCACACCGAGAGATGCTGCACAAAAGGGGTCATGAGAGTCATCCTGCACATGTGTGCAGGGATCGCCAAGGGCCAGCATCACCTTTGCTCTTTTCAGTCTCTGCCTCTTTGCAAGGAAATTCCTTCATTAAACAAGGACCAGTAGTCCCATTCTCCTCACTGACAACAGACCCTCGCAGTGTGAGCTGATTCTCTGCAGGATTGCCCTATTCTTTCTCCAATTAGCTAAGCCAAACCAGCCCTGGCTGTCTCGGTGCTGAGGCAGTGGCTCTGCGCATCTTCTTGTTTGTTCTGCCAAGACTCCATCACCCAGCGTGCCTGGCCCACTGGCCCTACTCAGCACTTTGCACAGCACAAGCCCAGGCACATTCTGGCCTTACCACAGCGTTAGGAGACAATCACACCGTGCACTTTCTGATAAGAGCAAACCCAGTTTCACTGAGCCCTCCCCAAGCCAGCTCCTGGGCTGCCTGCTGTGCCTTCCCCTCCTGCTGGCTCCCTCCCTTTAGGTTCACACCAACTGCTCATTCCCGAGAGGAAAACTGGGACAACCTCACAGGTCCCTGGGGCTGGTGGGGCCGATCCTCTGTGCCCAGCCACTGACTCCCACCCTCAATGGCATCACCTCTGGCATGACCTGGATTTCTCCAGGAACCAAGAAAACTAACCCTGCGAAAGAAAGTAAAGAGCTGAACTTGGAGCTGACTTGATTCATTAGCGGGCAGAAAACCAACACGCAGCTGTGCCCGCACCCCCGAGATGCTGGGTTTGTGGCGAGGACGGGCAGGATGGCAGGGCAAGGGCAGGGCAGGAGCAGGGGAAGGGTCAGGGGCAGGGGCAGGACATCCCCCTGGGCACAGCTGCTCCGGCTCTGCGGGTGTGCAGCTGGCGGAGCCGCCGCGCCGTGCCGTTGGGATTCTCCCTGCCCACCGCACTGGAGCATCTCCAGAGAGGCCGCATCCTGCGTGCCCTCCAGCACCGCGCAGGGGGGAGGCCTGCTCTGAGAGCAGCCAGAACAGCCTGCGAGAAAGATGGAGCAGGGGAATTGTCTGTGTGTAAAAGAGGGCAAGCTGCCGAGTAACGGTGCTGCAGAGGGACCCCAACACAGGCACGGGCCAGCAAAGCAGCCGAGCGCTGCGGCCGGGGGCAGTCGGCAGCCGGGGGCGTGCTGGGCAGGGAGGCGCTGGGTCTGAGAGCAGGGCTGGCCGTGGGGACAGCGGCTCCTGCTCGAGGACGGGGCTGGCAGTGGGCATGAGGAAGGAGGGAAGGGGGTGAGGGATGAAGGAGAGGTGCCACCCTTACAGCACGGGGCAGTGAAGCTGAGGAGCGTTCCCGGTGAGCGAAGGAGGCGCTGCGAGGTGGGAGGCGGGCTGTCCCTTGTGTCAGTGACAGGCGGTGGCCGCGCAGTGCCTTCAGCTCAGCACTGCCAGCGGAGCCCCAGCCAGCCTTGGCTCCAGCACCCCTCTCCTCTGACGCCAGGCAGTGCAGAGCCCTGGCACACCCAGAAGTCACCCACCACTCCAGCCCTCCCTACACCGCCCACCACCAGGCCGGCTGTCCCGTGCACTGGCAGGCTCACGGCTTCTCTGGGTCCCTCGGCCACCAGCACAGCTGCACCGTTCCTGCTCACCCCCACGTCCCTCGCTACCTGCTCCAAGTAGGCATTCACCGCTTGGTCCCATCCACAAGAACCTAAGCAACGTTTCTGCGTTCCCTCTGCTTCCCATCCTTATTTCTCGCTTGCTGTTTTAGCATTTCCACACCCTGTGAAGCTCCATGGGCAGGAACAGCCCTGGGAGGACTGCTTGCTCTGCACTCGTGGGGCAAGAGCTGAGCCAGAAAGAGTTTAGAGAAGAGTTGGAAGCAATCAGAAATTACTGGAACCAGTCTGTCCAGTGAGCACAGGCATGGAAAGGGGAAGCAAAATTAAGCCGTGTGGAGAGGAAGGTGAGATCCAGCATGGTTTTAGCTTCGTTTTCTAATGAAATGCAATTTATGTGATCAGGCTGTCCATGCCTGTCTGTACCTGGCTACATGTCTGCTGTAATAACTTCTTAATCTCTTGGCAGATTTCAACCCAATCTGACAGAAGTGTGGGATAATGACATTCCTCAAAGTTGTGCGAAGAAGGGCTTCTGCCTGGGGGGAGGTTCCCCCTCCCTGCCCGTGGCCAGGGCCCGCTGCCGGCACGGCTCTTCCAGTACCGGGTGGATCAGGACGGATACTGGCAAGAGCTCATATCGACTACCCAAAATGCAAAAAGCCTTTGGCAGAGCTCATGAATGATAGTGAGAGATGAACTGATGAGCAGTTCTGTTGCTGGTTCCTGTGCCCTTGGATCTACTTACACCAATGCGAGCTGCAGGCATTGGGAAGGCGTTTGTGCGGGGCAGAGGCGGGCGGCAGAGGCGGCACGGATCTCTGCTGCTCCTGCAGCCGTGCGGGGAGAAAGCAACGCCTCGAGCTGGACGGGGATGTGGGGGGAGGACAAGAGCAAGCAGCAGGGCTGGCAGCAGGGGCCGAGCTTGAGGCGCAGGGGACATGGGGGACGCAGGCAGATGCCAGCAGGGAGCGGCAGCGCAGGGCGCAGGGCACAGCCCAGCCTGGCCCCAGCCGCTCTGCTGGGTGTCATCAACACGAGAGCAGCTCACTTCACATCACAGAATGTTTGTTTGCCGTGGGAAACCGAAGTCCCAGATCGCCTCCTCTGTATCTGCCACCAATTAACACAATTTATTGCACTGTAAATCCCCACGGCCGGCAGCCCCCGTGGCCGGGACTGAGCCCGCCTGGCTTCCTCTGCAGCCAGACCTCAGCCCCTGGCCGGGAGCAGCTGGGGCCAGGTTTCTTTGAAATGCAGTGCTGCGAGGGTCTGGACCTGAGAACAAAATCCTGCCTGGGGCGGAAGCAGACGGGGTTATGCAAGAGACCCTTTTTGGCTCTTGTGGCTGTGGCTCTGTACAGTTCCTGTACTGCAAATAACACCGGGGAAGACGCGCTGCCATTAATAACATCTCAGCGCCCGTCTGCGCCGCTGCTTTTCCCCTCTCATGTGTTCGCACCTGCGGTGCCTGCCCGCGATATGGGGACGTGACAAGCAGAGGCAACCGCTGCAGCCCCGGCCCCCGCTGCCACCCTCGAGAGCCCCTGAGCTTCAGCAGCGCAGCCAGCCACCGGGGATGGCCTGGGAGGCCGAGCCAACCCACCTCGCGCCCAGCAGCCAGCTGTAAATGGACATTGCTTTTTTTAATCCCATAAATCACAGAATTAAGAGACAGAATCAACCCAGATGCTTGGAAGTTAACCAAAACTTTGAAGAAAAAAAAAAAAAAGTGTATTTAGCAGAAAACAGCTATCAAGAGCTCGTAAAGGAAGGGGAAAAAAATCATGGAGCAAATTTTTATGAATCTTACTAACTTCCTGCAACTGTCTTGTCAAGATATCTGGCTGCAAAGCCTCTACTCAATGCTAAAAGAAATTTTGTAAGTTTGCTTTGCATTTCCAAAAAGGAGGTTTTTTTAGAAGAAAATTCATAAAATGCCTCTTATTTTATAATTTTAAAAAAAATACTTATGAAATTTTAAGTTGCATTTAAATGACAGAACTCCCCAGTAAAATTTGTTTACTGCTGGTATCAGTTATTTTTAGAATTTTCAGCAATTCCTGCACTGTGAAACAGCTTGGAATAAAAATAGACAGGAGCATTAAAACAATCGGATAAAAATGTCGTTTTGAAGTAGCCCCTTTTAAATTTAACAGTAAATAACTATTCCCGGTGCAGTTTTCTCCCTGTCGCCCCCTCCCAGCATTTCCCCACCCAACATTAACGAAGTTCTCTCACGAGGGCGTGGTGCTGGGGCTCCTGCCTGCTCTCGAGGAAGACAGAAAATCTCGAGGTCTCTCATCTGTCCTTAAAACACTCCGGTTTGGGGCTGATGGAAAAGTGTGAATGTCTGTATTGTGCACACAAGCAATTTCTGCAGCCTGGGAGCCCCCTCATTCCTTCCAAATACAACCTTCAAGCATTCTCTTCATCATTTCCCAAATCCTTGTGTAGCTGCCTATTGTTCAGCACAAGAAGCTCTCAGGAGCCAGGGCTGAGCTTCGTTTAATTGCCGAAACGCAGCGAGCGGTGCCTGCCCGGGGAGGGAACGGCCGCGGCAGGGCAGCCCCTGCCCCAGGCACCCCCGGACCCCCGCCCAGCTCCCCGTCCAGCAGTCACCCCGCTCCCTGAGAGCCAACGGCACTGGCAGTGCTGCCCACGAGCCGGAGCATCCTGGCTGTGATCTGAGCTTTTACATCGCCGTGGTGGTTTTGAAAAGGGGATAAAAAGTGGGGTCGGGCTGCGGGTCGCTGGGTGCTGGCAGAGCTCGGGAGGCTGAGGCAAGGGCTGGTTCCTCCTGCAGCCCCGGGAAGCCCCCGGGAGCCGTGAGGAGCCGTGAGGAGCTGTGAGGATCCATGAGGAGCCGTTCCCTTGTGAACCACCCGGCTGCCTGAGAACACTGAGCGTGGAAGTCGCTCTGTACCCCAGCAGGGCGAAGATGAAGTGAGCTGACCCGGGAGCAAGCACGCGCCTTCATTTACCCTTTGCACGTATTTGTCCAACAGCTCCAGTACCAGAGTTGCTTGCAGGGAAACCTGAGAGGGAGGAGTTAAGGAAAAAAAAAAAAAAGGGGGGGCAAAAAAAAAATCAGTTTATTTTATTCCAGAGTGACAAATGTATTTTGAAATGAAATCCAGAAGTGTTGCCAATGAGCCTTTGTTTGCTCTCGCACAAAAGTCCCAGCCGGGCGGTGAGGAGCAGAGGGAGGAGGAGAAGGAGAGGAGGAGGAGGAGGAAAGACGTGGAGAAGCAGAGGAGGAGAGGAGGAGGGCAGCGCTGCTGAGGCCCTTCTCAGCTGCATTCCAAGGGGCTTTCTGAAAAGAATGAAGTGCTGAGCGTTTGCCAAATAAAGGAGGGGGGCAAAGGTTGCTATTTATCCCAGAAAAGTAGCCAACATTATGTCTATTGATGGGAAGGAACCTGAAGAATTGTGGGAAGGAAGAAAGTTCCTTCAGCTGCCAATCAAGGGCCCAAATTTCCATGAGCTGCCAATCATAATTAAAAGGAATGTGGCAGTTCAGGAAGGTCACAGCAGCAAGGATCTCTCTGAATAAACACCGGGTCCCAATTGAAAACCACTCCAAAGGCTTCGAGTGATAAAAACACTAACATCTACATTGATAATTGTTGTTGTTGGTCTCTCGGAGAGACTACCCTTTTTCCCTGACGCCCGGGATCATCCCCGGCTCGGAGCCGCTCATTTACACGTGTCGGGGCACAGCCCCCGGCTGCAGGCAGGTCCCGGGCTGCCCCCGCCAGCCGCACGGCCCCAGCAGCGCGGGCAGTGCTGCCCATGCCCCTCGAGAGCTCACGGCAGCCCGGCCCGGCCATCGCCCTGCCAGGAGGGTTTTGAGGTGGTTTTCCCACACAGCCTCCAAGCAGAACACTTGCCTTGTCTGGGTAAAGCAAACCTTTCCCCAAAGCGGCTCTGCCCAATTGTGACGGCGTTCGAACCGCCCGCAGCCCCCGGTCAGTGCAGCCCTCTGTCATCTTATGCTGTTTTTGAAAAGAAGTGCAAAGCCTCTCAGCCCCTCTGTTCAGCACCAAGGTTGGCTTTCATCATGAGAAAAACGTAGATGGACAAAACACAGGCCCCACGTAGCCCAGAAGGGCACTGCAAGGCTCCGAATTTAGGCTTGCCTTGCTAGTAAGGAAACTGGAAATCTGGAAAATGATAGAAATGCCAGAAACAAGCAGTGGAGCACCCACCCCCTAAACAATTTAAAGGACGACACGGGAGCATGACGCTAGCTCCCAGGGCTGCAGCTTTCCAGCTGGCAGGGCAGCCCCGTGAGCGCGCCCACAGGCACCGGGCAGCCCGCAGGCACTCGGCGGCCACGGGCTGTTCCCGTCTAACCGCGGGCTGTTCCCGTCTAACCGCGGGCTGGCGAGGAGAAAATCGGCTCTGGGCAGGGAACCAGCACGGGGCCCCTGAAGCTGGAGTGGGATGCGAGTGAAGCACAGGCATGGGGCAGGACCCCTGCCAGGGGTAATTCCACCGTGACCAGACAAATTCTCTTACACTTTCAGCTTTTTTCAGCACCGGCCATGCACTTCTTTTCCCCCAGAACGCCGCTCAGCACCCAGGGACTGCAGAAAGAATCCCTTTTGCATCCAAGCCTTCTACACAAGCGAACCAAACTGTTTTGTTCTGTTTGCTTCAGCACACCCAACAGAACAGGGCAGTGGGTGCTGACGTTTAAATACTGCTTCCAACAGCCACAAGGTCACCAAGTTCCAGTGCTCGCACGTATTAAAAGGCCATCAAGTACCAGCGGACTGGAGGAGGAGGAAGTATGTAAGTTAGAGGAAGGTAGGAGGAGAAGTAGGAGAAAGTAAGAAGAGGAGAAGTAAGGAGGAAGCTGTAAGTTAGGCAGCACACAAAACGCACCAATGCTTGTCTAACACAGCTAACAGTAATCCCCTGCGCCTGCAGCCCGAATGGCCGGGCTACTCGTACACAGACAGTGACATTCACACAGAGAGAGCAGAACAGCTCCGTCTGTGCTTCTGCCGTGGGCTCCTGCAGCCTCCACAGCCCCTAAGGTCAAATCCAGCACCGTCGTGCCTTCTCCTCAGGGGCTACGCGGGGTCTCGTGCACACAGCCTGCTGAGCACCGTGCCCAGCTGCTCCCAGCACCGGCGTCTGTACGCAGCACGTGGGTGAGCGCGGCTGCTGCGGGTCCTCCCTGGGCTGCTGGCAGCACTTGACACGTGGTGGTAATGCAATGTGACTTCCAGCTCCGCACTGCCTGCTGCAGCACACTCCCCTTCAGACTGGCACAGATGCACGATATTTCACTCGGTGCCTTCAGAACCTTTTTGTTCTAAATGTATTTAAAAATTAGACGTTTTACGGCCTCTGCAGAGATGTGACTTTAGAAGCAAAAATGAAATCTCTAACATATCTTTAACAGAAAGAGTGATAAAATGCAATCGTGAGCTTGATTGAAAAAAAGTATACTGTACAGCAATTTCTTCTGCAGACATAATCATTCAAATAGCTTGGCACAATAATAGTTAAAATAAATTGAAGAGCAACATGCCTTCTTGCGTCCACTCTTGATTCAGCTCTGAGGTTTCTCATATGGAGGCATCTGGCAGAACTCCTACTGCAGAAGAGGACTTCGGGGCCACTTATTTTATGGTGAAACGGCGAGCAAAAGCCCTGAAACTGAACTTGACGTCCCCCCAGACTCTGCCAGCGTGGGGTGTCCCCGGGCAGGGATGTCCCCCCGGGGGCCGTGCTGGGGGCGCCCCTGGGCTGGAGGCACCCCCCGGGGCAGCGATGCCCGACGGGGCTCCGTGCAGGGCTCCTCCGTCACGCCCTTGATGTGTAAGCAGGAGGCAAGGAGGCAAGTCCGCTCCGTCCTAGCGCTCGGCTGGCGCCTCGGCGGGGCCGGGGAAGATGAGCCCCGGGACACGGCCGTGACGGAGCCCAAGCAGCCTCTGTCGCGGGACCCACGGAGCCGCCTCCGCGCCGCCCGCCCCGCTCCCGCTCCGCGCCTCGCCCCCCGCTCCCTTCCTCCCGCTCCCTTCTTTCACTCCGTGGCCGGGCTCCCGGCCGTGCCCCCCTCGCCCCCTCGCTGCCCCCCGGCCCCGGAGCTCCCGTCCCGGGGGGGGCCGCGGGTACGGCCCCGGGGGGGGGGGCCCGGGCGCGGCCCCCGCAGCCCCATCGCGGCCCCGCCGCCCCGCAGAGCCCCCGCGGCCCCGCTCCGCTGCCTGGCGCCCGGCCCGGCCCGCACAAACCCTCCCGAGCAAGCACATTTTCGGAGGATGCCGTAATCTCGCTCGGCTGCCCTCCCGGATCCCCGGGGAGGTTTCGCTTCGCTCCTCCCCGCAGCGGGGCCGTAGCGGCCCTCCCGTCCCCGGCCCGCGCGCGGATGGGGTCTTTTTTAGGCGACTCCCCACGCGTGGCGGGGCGAAGCCCCCGGAGCCCGGCCGGGGCCGCGGCAGCCCCCCGGGGGTGCAGCCCCCGCCCGCCGGGGGCCGCCTCCGGAGGCCGTGGCGGGGAGCGCCGCGTGCTCGCCCCGGGCGTGCCTCGACCCCGCGCAAGCCTGCACTTCCCCGGCTCTGGTCTCCCTCTGAGGTGCCAGAAACGGCGTTCGGATAATCAATACCAGCAGCGATCGGGCTTACAAATTGCATACCGTTCATGCAAATGGCAAATGATTAAAAAAAAAAAAAACGCTTAACTGCCCTTTGTGCATAGACAGCTGCAAAAGTTTGCCCTTTTCTTAGTGTTAGTTAAGGCTAACATTAAAATACCCTGTGTTCTTGGTGCCTGTTCAATATATTTTATATAAGTTTAATAAAAAAAATTGCTAAGATCATTGGAAGGGTAAATAACTGCCATGCTGACATTGCTTCTATTTAAATCAGCTACACACTGCGTGCGTACATCGTTTGCATAAAACAATATTCAAGTAGGGTGATTTTAATGTTCTGTGCTATTTCTGACTCTCTCTGGATTGCTGTTTGCATATATTTGCATACCCTAGGAGAATTAAACTAGGAGTATGTAAATGAGCTAGCAGGCTCTGTGGTGGAGGAGTTTCTCGGTTCTACAAAGCCGCCTTCTCCAGCTTCCCCTGCTGACAGGCCGCCTCCAGCTTTACGGCCAGGTCGGAGGCTGGAGCAGCCCCGCAGACAATGCGGCGATTGTTGGCGAGGCGCAGGCGGAGGCCGGGGCCGGCTGCTTGGCGGGTGCGCAGCCGCTGCCCGCGGCTCCCCGCGCCCTCCCCTGCTGCTCGCAGCCCCACGCCCGCGGGTGCCCACGCAGGGCCCCCGCTCGGTGCTCCACTTCTCCCCTGGGCGCCAGCTCCGGCCTCCAGCGGCGGGTCTGGAGAAAAGGACCGGCACGCACTCGGGAGCGGCGCAGCACGCCCGCTCCTTGGCGTTACCCTGAGGCGGGGACAAAAGGAGCGACGATAGCTGTTCCTACAGGGGCTGAGCAAACCAGTTCCCGTCAGACTAAATCAGCATCCCTCCTGCCAGACTGGGCTGTCCCTGCACCCCCACCGCCCTCACCGTATGGCACAGCAATGCGAAACTCTGGGGCATCTCTGCAGCTCCAGGGTCCTGCTGAGCCACCAAGGTCCAAAAATCCTAAACAAAGGCTCTCCTGGTGTTCCTTCCCCTTCCAGGAGGCACAAGGGTGGTGGGAACAGTTTTCAGTGCAGTGTGATGAATCTCCAAGAGGCCACATGGGGGCTTAATTAAGCAGCCTGGTGAAGTCTCAAATTTTCCTACTGATAATTGCAGAGCAGTCTTTATACAGCGTGCCTTCCCTGCTGGCATAACCGAGGAAGCATAGCAAGGGGCTTGACCACAGCAGGGTCGCCTCTGCATGTCGACAGCTGGAAGCCCGGCTCCTCCGGGAGCACTCAGGGAGCACACACCAGAGCACGGCGCCGCCCCGTGCTGCCAAGGGACGGGTGGTCACGCTCCCAGTGTCAGCTGGGCACTGGGGAAGGTGTCTGCCCTGCTCAGAGCCCGGCAACCAGCAAGGGCCAGGCTGTGCACCCGCTGTCCTACCTCTGTCCCTGGGCACCTGGGCAGCATCCCAGAGAATTGAGCTTCTGGCCCTTCTGGTAATTTAAAGACGTTCAGTTGTTGGCCAGCAATTCCCCGCTGATCGCAGACAGTAGTGCCCTAGCGCAGCCCGCTGATGGGTGCTTCCCCAAACAGCGAAGTATTGGCTAAGCTCAGAGAAGTGCCATAGTGCCCTGTGAGGTGCCCCGGATCAGGTCTGAGTGCTTCCCGGCCTAATGGGATGCTGCATCTGCCCCTCTTGTGTCCCGGAGAGACTGATGGAGATCCTGGGATTTGCAGGCAGAGGCAGAACTGCTCTTGCACTTGTACACAAGCAAGCAATGTCAGGCTGCCCAGCATTATGCACTTTGCATCATCCATTCCCCCATCCATATGTCCCTCATAAGGGCCAAATGACAGGGCAGCTGCTGGCAGGGACGCACATGGGAAATGTAACGATCCCTGCAGGCTCCTCCAAAGCCAGCAGCAGGGCAAGGAGCACAGGCCCTGCTGCTCAGCCCCGCGCTGGTGTTTTGCACAAGCTGAGTCCTTGGCTGCTGTTTCCGCAGCCTGGTAGCTGCACATCCTCTTGTTGAAGGCTTCTTTTCAATAATTAAAGAGGTATTGGCTTGTTGAGCTCGAGAGATCATCACTGTGGAAGGAGTGGTAATAACTTTCCACCACAAAAGGACTTTTTCATTCTCCTGCTGATCATGACTTGGCTTTACTGTAAATTAAACACATCCTCACCAGCACCTGAAGGTTAAGGGGGATTTTCCTGCACTAAATCAAAGTGGACACTGGTTTCTTCTGCAGGAAGAATGTGAACTGGCTTAAAAGGTCAAACAGTTCGACACAGGATTTGGGTGGTTGTTTAAGGTCATCAGGCAGCCTGCTCTCGTCAATACATCAATTATTAACAAGTCATTGGAGTTAAAGTGAATTAGTCTTCTTTTTTCCATTCTGTTAACAGGATTAGCAAACAGCAAATAAAAATAATTGCGGAGGTAAGCAAACCGGGCCGGTGCACTCAGAGGAGCTCGTGCGGCTCGATGGGTGTGCGCCAAGGCCAGGTCCCTGCGTTCGCCCACGTAGCCCTCTGCCTGCCCCGGCCTCGGCACAGCCCTCGGGCCGTGGGCTGCTCGCGAGCTGTCAAACACTTGCTGGCCCTTGTGGCCAGGGTGGCCTCAAGCCCCTTCCCTCAGCAGGCAGGGTGTTCAGGAAGAGGTTTCACTGCAGGACCGGCCTGCAGAGCTGCAGACGTGATGCCAAGCAGTGCCGGGAGGTTCCCAGAGGTGCCAAGGGGCTCCCACGAGTGGGCCCTGCAGGAAGGTGCGCGGCGCGTCTCGCTCCACCCCAGGTAAGCGGTGATGCAGCCGGGTTTTTCAGCGGAGACCTTGGCTGGCATACGCAGGAGAGGGCCAGGGCAGAAATTAGTTGCTGGATAACTCTCAGCAGCTAACGCAAGCGACAATTTATTTCCAGTTTGTGTGTTCAGACTGAGCCGCAACAGCAAAAAGTAATTAAAAGGACAACAAGAGTGAGAGTATGTGAGGGATTGATTACGTGTTTAACAAAACAAGAAAATATATTTTCTTTCCTGTGCTCCGTTGCTGCAATAGCGCTAGCATTACAGTTAAATTTCCTCGTGGGATGGATAGTTAAGCCCGCAATCAGTGGAATACATTACTGGTGCGCCGGCAGGATGGGTTCCGGCTTTCTGCGGAGAGAGTGCGGGGAGCGGAGCTGCGCCGGCACACAGCGCTGGGGCATGCAGCCTCACGCTGGGATTCTCTTTTTCGGTGGGTGGAAAAACATTAAGCTTACTTAATGACTTTTCGGTGTACATTTTTTCACGACATTTTAAATTTTTCATATCCAACTTAAACACAAATTTTGAAAACAAGGAAAACTGTCATGGTTTTTACCTCTTACTTTCTTCTCAGTAACAAAATAAGAGTGCAAGGGACTGAAGTAAATACGAAGAGAAGAAAAAAAGAAAGAAAGAAAGAAAAAGAATGATTCTTTCCCAGGATTTATGACATGCTTAAAAGAAAAAATATATATATATCCAAAAAACAACCCTACAGGGAAGCTTTTTTATGCTTAAACAGTCTTTTTATCACATCAAAATTTTAAGATATATTTTTGTCCTGCATTAGTTTTAATAAATGCGTCTTAGCAGTTCATATTATCACTGTTCCTGGACTAATTAAATGTACACATACATTTTTAAATGTTCACT
Organism: Anser anser; assembly: GCF_964211835.1. Taxonomy (NCBI): domain Eukaryota; kingdom Metazoa; phylum Chordata; class Aves; order Anseriformes; family Anatidae; genus Anser; species Anser anser. Next base: position 832,713 of record NC_139739.1, on the reverse strand, counting down.
TTACTTCAGTTCTCTCTGTTTCGATTTTATTTAAGAGCTTGTTTAACACCTTGCACAAAGCCCTTTGAAATTCCTTCCAGAAAATGTCACACTTTAAAGAGAGAATATAGCCTTTCAAGAACATAAAACTACATTTGTACTAACATGCAAATGCATAAACACGCATGGGGACACATGCACAGATGCTCCTGGAAGGCTCTGGGCTCGCTCCTCTCCCAGCTGCACACCGAGGGTTTTCAGCCCCGGGGCAGCACGCGATGCTCCACGCACAGTGACAGCCCCCCCGGCCCCGCGGCGCTGGCTGCGCCCCTGCCCCAGCCGTGCTGCTGGATGCAGCATGGAGCCAGGTGGGCTCGGGGGGACGGAGTGGCCGGGAGTGTGGAGTCAGGCGGAGAACGACCCCCCCCGGGGGTGTTCTGGCACCAAGCGTGGTCTGACACAGGTGATTCCCGTCCCCTTTCTGTGAACACAGCCTGCAGCAGCAGCACCTTGTCCAGCCTCTTGAAAACCACCAAACCTAGGGCTGGTACTCTGACATTTCTCTATTTTATTTTAATTCTTTCCCACCCATTTTTGTTGCTCTTGTTGCTATGAAGGCCACGGTGTGGTGTCAGAAGCCTTCATCCAGCTTTTCCTGGGCCAGTGGGTGGCCTGAAACCCCCATGGAGAGCTGCGGAGGACAGAAGCCCATGCTCACTCCTCACTTCCTGAAGGGAAGATGGGAAACAGTTTGCTGCCCCAGACCAAGAGGAGATAAGCTGTGGTAGGGCTGGCAACTGCACGCTGCGCTTTCAGGGATCTCACAGCGGCGTTTCTGACGTTAACACCAAGAAACTAACTGCGTGGATCTTGCTGGCAGAGTCGTCACCATCAGTGTTAAGCAAGCCTGGTAGTTAAAAACTTTCCCTTTCAGCCTTTTTCCCATTTTTAAAATCACAAAGATGTGAACATTGAGAGGGAGTCATTCGCAAGCCAGAGGCGGTGTCCCAGGGGCTCCGCCAGGCTCCAGCCCGCACGTGCCCGAAGGGGTCAGCACGGGCAGCACAGCGCACCAGTTAGTGCCGGCTACGGGAGCAATGGTAAAAACAAGGTCCCCCCTCTGGCTTAAATCCACAGGGTTAGCATGAATTAAAGCATTTCTCACCTACACTAGGCTTTCCCGAAACGTCAGCCTTTGTGTGCTCACTGGCATGCTCAGACATCAGATAGCAAGTGTCCATTCGCTGACAGCCTAAAATGCGCCCTCCCTTCTGGAGACAGCCCCCCGCAACGCGTGGAATTATTTGTTTAAAATAAGACACTGGAACTTGTCAGGAGACTTTTTGCAGCATATTGTTTTAAAGAAGACATTCAATTACCTCAGCTGCAATGCTTCACTGTGCTCTGATGATCTACTAAGGGAAAAATAACTAATATGTAGCTTGTTGTGTCATAGACAATTATAGAGAACATCGCTTTTAAGGAAACAAGACTTGTGCCCAATTGTGCGGGATTTATTAAGTTTGCTGTTTTACAGCAACACGGCAAACTAAGGGAGGGGAACACATTTACATTTCCTTCTGCAAAACCTTTGCTACGGGAGGGGAGGATTTTTTTTTCCTTCCCTCATTAAAAGCCGAGGAGCTAGTAGGACTACAAATGATGGAGATAAACATCTCAACAGACACATGATTATTTCCTGCTTTAGTTTTACACAGCGTGAGATTCTTATGTGGAAACAAAGTGATTTGGCTATAGATTTATAGAGGGAGCAAATGATTTGGTCCTACATGATGGAGCATATCATGCATATTTTGTGCCTTAGCTCGTGGGCATATTCAGCTCTGCACACAAGACTGATGGAAGGGAGGCAAGAGGGAGAAGAGCTTGGGAAATGTGACATTATGCACAAGAGGAAATGCTGCTAGGATTTCACAGCTCCTTTGGCGAACAATGTGACTGAGAAATGCACTTACCGGAAAGGATAACTTAATTCATCTACCATACAGCAAGCATCTAGGAACCTATACAACAGGCAGAGGGGCCAGGGAAGCACCAGGAACGGCACTAAACGTGGTAGTGCTGCCGAGAAGCCACTGCCAGGCTCACAATCCTTCCTGCCCCTGCTGCCTCCTGCACTAATACCCATTGACTGTGTTTCCTCAAAGACCAGGGTATTATCGTGACTGTTTGGGCAGTTCTTAGTAATGTTTTTTATTTGAATGCTAATCTCTACACACACAATGAAAGACCCTGCTCCAAGGATCTTACAGTTTAAGACCTTGATCCTGCAGACTTACGAAAGTGCTTCATTTTAAGCGCATGATTAACGCTGTTGACTCTGGTGCTTAAAATTCAGCATGCACATAACTGTTTGGGGCTTTAGCTGACAACTAGAGTTCTCTGGAGATGTTAATGTGCTTTAGCAGAAAACATAACAGTGCATCCATGGGAGGTGCCTACAGAGTCACCCAGAAATAGAACAAGGAACAGCTATTTTTTCCCAGAAAGAGGAGTCTGAGAGCAGTGATACACTCTTTCAGTTGGAGGGATCTGAATTTGATAGGGTTTGGGGTTGTGGGCATTTCTGTAAGCATTTGGATGAGAGACATGAAGAAGCTTAGGGGGTATGATTGATGGGTGATTTAGTCTTCACTGGGAAAGCAAGTGAGGACTAAAAACAATGAATAAGTCTTTATGGAATTCAAAATTCCCACCAAATGCATTTATCTTTTCCATTTGCTATAAATGGGCTGGGAGCAGGATAGTATTATTTCTCCATTGCTGGAAAGCGGAGGGTAGCCTTCACACCACCCACCACAGCGATAAACAATGTTCTCATGAGCCCATTGCTATTTATAGAAGCAATCCTATTTCTCACATATTTGCCTCTCGGTTACTGAGCAAGGGCACTTTCACGGCCCTGATGGATCTGAGCACATTCAGACACTAATCCCAGGGGAGGGATGCCATTCCAGGGATGCATTGCTCTGTCACTGGATAAACCATAACCTGTTACAAGCAGGCTTTTCCCAGGCACTCCACAACGCCAGGTGTAACTCTGTAGCCAAAGCACATTAACAGCACAGGTACAATACAGACGTCTCTGTGCTCTTCCCACCTGTACTGAAGAGGTAGGAAAGGAGAAAGGAGGGGGTGGGGGGGTAGAAAGGATTTTACAGGATGAATGATCTGCTTTCTGCTGAGAACTCAGGCACATCCAATAACCTCAAGCAGAGACAATCTCAGCCTGAATTAAAGGCTCTGCTGGTCTGAATTCTCCTAAATACTCTGCACTGGTTGCAAACACTCCAGTTTCAGTCTCATTTGCTCTCTCATTGTAGCATCTCCTGAGTTAGTGTCCTTGCTTGCTCTGAGATGCCGTAGCCAAAAATCAGCTAACATTTGGGGGAAGATGTGCCAGCTAAGAGGCAAAACAGCTAACTGTCTCCAGCAATGGCGATGCTGATTGCTCAGAAAGCAGAGGCTGATCCACAGCCGCTCCCCAGGGAAGCAGCCCTGCAGGTATTCAGTGTTGGCACCTTCCCAGGGCCACTCCAGCCCGCTGCGTGCCTTCCCCATGCCCCCGGCACCAGCAAAGGCACTGAGTCCTCCCCCCTGCTCCTCTTCACGTGGTGAGAGGGAGAAAATGAGTCAAATGACAGACCAAAAAGAGCTGTGGGTTGCTCACTGTCACCATAATACCATGGAAGAGTGGCAGGAGCAAAACCCAAACAAGACTTCAAAGGGCTCTTGGCTTTTCTTCCTCATTTATTTATAAAAATCTGCTGCCTGGGATAGGAAAAGAGTACACCTTTCTGGCCTGGGTGATTTATTTTTGTGCTTTCCTTGTCTTGTTTTCCTTAATGTGATATGCAAATCCCAGCACAAGGGAATGCAGTGTACTTTTCCCTCTGTAAATTTATCCTGCCCAGACCCAGAATGCCATCCTTAGCAGGCAGCCCAGGAGACCCCTTTAATTAAAGCTGCTGTACAAGGGAAACAGTCCCTGTATCTCCCTGGGTCGTGGGCAGCACGGTGATGGCACCGTCCCGTGTTTCTCAGGGCTGTGGGTCTCGCACGAGGTGTCAGAGCGTTCCTTGGGTAATGTAATTTTGATGCAAGAAGGTATGTTGCCCTGGGTAAAATCGGTGGTCTACTATTTCACCTGCAGAGGCAGATATTGCACACCTCAGAACACAGCAAAACACGTATGCAGCTGCACTACCGCTAGCTGGGACCCAGGAGGAGGGCAGCAGAGCCAGGCCCGTCCGGTACATGGCTGGGGCTTCAGTCGTATGGGAAAAGCTGCTCCTAGTAGCCGTATGCCTAAGGACACAGGCTGCTGATAGCAAACTTCGCCGAGCAGAGGGCCAGCTCTGGCTGCACACGCTTCTGGCCCCAGAGATGCTCAGCCCCAGCCTCGCTGCGAGCACCCAGCACCCCCGGCCGGACCTGTGTGTAGTGGGTGCTTTACATTTCTGCTGGGAGAGGATAAGGGGACTCCAGAGGTGTCAGATCCATCTGACACTAGGAAAACTCTTATAAATAAAATAGTTCCTATAAAATCTGTATGAGATCTCTACAGTCCATCTAATACAGGCTGTAATAAAGGAGAGACATAATAACGACAGCCAGAAACACCATCTTGTAGCAAGAAATCTTATTTTAAGAAGTATAAAAAGAAAAGTAATTTACTCTGTATTAACATTTTAAAAGTGCGTTAGCAAGGAGGGGAAATACATTCCTGACACTTTTGGTGATTCAGCGCAGTGCAGGGAGCCCGGCCAGCGCAGACAGCCTTCCTGCCCTGCCGGCGCTGCGCGGAGCTCCCACGGCGCTGGGCGGACCCTGCGCCACCCAGGGCACCAGCCTTTGGTCCATCAGAGCCCGAGATCTCTTCATTAAACACTGAGAAGTAGTCATGAGAAGAGCCAATATTGCTATGGGTGAAGGTCAAAATCCACATTCGTTTTCTTTCTTTCTTTCTTTTTTTTTTTTTAAATTAGAGGCATTGTGCTACCAAACCAAGGCACTCTTCAGTTTCTCTTTCATAATGTCTGGAACGGGGCAGCGGGTAATTATACTCGATGCTACACAGATATTTATCCAGCTCTTATAAGGCATGCCTCACCTGTTCAAACCTTTGTCATCAAAGCATTTAGAGCATGAAACCCAATTAAAGATAAACCTCTTGCTGTTACAATGGAATAGCTACAAGAATTAGCACTTAAGCTGCATTAGCAGGTGGCATTTGTAATGACGATGCACCCAAATTTGTCTTTGGTGATTACTCAGGGCAAGCAAAGGGTAGCTTTCCTTTCTGGGTACATTATCTATCAAGCAACATTTTTTCCCTGCATCTCCATTCCGCACTGAGCGCTGTGCCTGCTGCTTACCCCGCCGCAGGTCAGATGCTCAAGGTCATCCTTTGGGAAAAGGGAGAACGTGCCAGGTGAGGTACGCTGAAGGGATTTGCTGCTGGATCTCTCTGGAGAAGCAAATGGGTGGGTGCAGAAGCTGAGAGGGTAAAAAAGCTGAGACCAGAGCACATTTGGGCAAGGTTGGGAGTGATGCGCTAGAAAACTTAGGGGAGAATAAAGGCCCACTTCCCGAAAGAAGGAAATGCCGACGCAGCACGTGCTCCAAGAGGGGCGGCTGGTGTGGTGACGGCTCAGAGCACCAGCAGCCGGCTGCAGCCTCCCGCCTGGGCTGCTCGCAGGGCAGCCACGAGCCACAGCAGCAGGCACCGGCTGGGGCTGCGCCGGGGCCACCCGTCGCCCTCACGGCACCCAGGGCAGCCCCTTCCTCTGCCCCTGCCTGCGCTGCGCTCGAGTCCAGAGCCCTCTGCGAGGGGGGGCGCAGCCAAGGGGCGGCGCTCATATGAGGCCAGAGCTGTGGGTGCCAGCAGCTCCTTACAAAGCTCCTGTCTTCATAATAAAAATAATTCTCAGCTCATCCGCTTCATCTCCGAAGCACTCTGTAAGCAGTGATTGAGCCATTCTGCCCTCTAGCAAGAGAGGTTAATATTATTCACTCCGGTCTGCGGAGAAGTACGCAGAACCATGCAGAGGTTATGGGCCAGATAACCAAAAATGGCTTTTAGTTCTGGGCACTTTCATTTTAAAGTGGCTGACCTCTGAGATACCGTCAGTCTGATTTTCAAAGGCATCGAGCAGATCCTGCTTTCATTGACCTTAAATGCAGAGGTACACAAAATTAAAGGCAACTATAAAAATTCTTGGCCGAAGCGAGCTGCCCGGGGCACAGCGGTCAGGAGGAAGGAAGAGAGGGGCCTGGGGCTGCCGAGAGCTGAGCCCTGCATGCGTCCTCCGCCTGCTCTGAGTTTCTTGTGCAGAACCAAAGGCCAGCACCAGTGTGGGAACTGAGAAGTGTGAGCTTTCCATTAACATTTTGGGGCTGAAAACATGAAGAAGGCTTTTAGCCATCCCTGTGCTGAGGTGCAGGAGCAGTGCTTTCCCAGCCACTCTCCACCTCCCACGGAGCAGAAACACATCCCTCGGGTGTGAGAATGAGCCTCCATCAGGCTTGGGCATGGCCCGAGAGAGCTGGGCCCAGGTCCCTCATGCAGAATTTCCTCCCAGTTCTTCTGAGTATCTTTCAGCATATGTCAGCAGCCATTGACAATAGGTCAAACACACGCAAGAGGATGACAGCGGTCGTTCCCTCCCTCTGCCCACCCCGAAGCAGCCGCACACCGACCAAGCAGTGCACTGCCCCGGAGCATCGCTGCTGCTCCCTGGGGAGGTGAGGCAGGGCTTTGTGATTCAAGAGTTAAGTAATATTACAGCATATTTCAAAAGTTAGGTAAATTCTTCCTCTCAACTGTCATTAACTAAAAAGCTTGCCAACCCCTAAATTGTAATTATGTACATGAATAATGAAATTAGCATATCTATCAGCTAGCTCCCTGCTCACTGCAGGTATCGGTGCCCTCTGTGGGAAGCACTCTGTGCCCAGCTGTCGGAGCAGCCGCAGCCACAGCCGCCAGGGCCGGGCGTGCTCCTGCGGTGCTGTGCCTCCTGCCTCCACCCCACCACTGGTCCTCTTGTGCCCGCCACCACCTTTCCACCTGTCTCACTGCTGGTCTGCTCCTCTGCAAGCTCTCTAGGGCCTGACGTGTTATTGAGGTGCAGGGAAAGCTGTGCAAAGAGTGGCTCATCCTGCAGCAGACTCTCCAGCTTTTTGGCCTGTGCTTCTGCCAGCAATTTCATAGAAAACCCAAAGTTTAGCTGGAAGCCAGTGGGAAGCCAGCAGAGCCGGGGACCTGCCGCCCTTCAGCATCCCACACCGTCCCTATCCCTGCGCAGAGCCATGCACGGGAAGCGCAGGGATGCGAGGGCAGCTCTGGCGAGGGGCACATCAGGATGGTGCGGGGCGAGACGGGGCAGCAGGGCGAGGCGAGACGTGGTGGTGGGACGAGGCGAGACGTGGTGGTGGGACGAGGCGAGACGTGGTGGTGGGACGAGGCGAGACGTGGTGGTGGGACGAGGCGAGACGTGGTGGTGGGACGAGGCGAGACGTGGTGGTGGGACGAGGCGAGACGTGGCGATGGTGCAGGGTGAGACGGGGCAGTGGGGAGAGGTGAGACCTGATGGTGGGGCGAGGCGAGACGTGGCGGCGGTGCGAGGCCGCGCGCTCACCCAGCCCGGCCGGGGCAGCGGCGGCGCGGGAGCGTGGGAGCTGCGCGCGCCGTGTTTACACCAAGCGCTTCCTGAGCTGGGCCGGCAGCGAGGCGCTCGCCCGCCAGCCCGCGCTGGCCGGTTTGAAAAACTGTTAACGCTTCAGGAATGCGTTAAGGGAAATGTATATGTAGAAATCTCCTACAATGGGAATAACCTTCCCGTGCGCCAGGCTACATAGACTGTTCCTTGACTGTAATTGGGGACCTGGTAATTAGATGATGGCAAAATGTACCAGAAGCTCAGTTTTCATTCTGTGGTCCAAATTACAAACCATCATATTTTGAAAGTGATGCTGACATTCCTCAGCCAGGAGGCTTTGCCAAAAACAACTCGAGCAAGGCTTGTCTTGGCACAAAATCAAACTCAGGGCCTCAGCAGCGAAACTGAAAACATTTACACAGCTGGACCCAAATCACCCTATTTTCTAAAGAGTTTGTCAGAGCCTGAAGCTCTTGGTGTATTTCTGCCTATTTTAAAGGATCCTGTGTTCTTGCAATCTACCAGCTATCCACATATAGGAAATAAAATACACTGGAAAAAAGTGGGTGGTCTTTCTATTAAAGTCCAAAAAAATAATCCAGAAAAGCCTCATGGGGATAATGAGAACTAGCCCGATATTTACCCACTCTATCAATAGATGTGCCAGACATATTATATTTGCATATATAGATATGGAAACCTCATCATTTTGCTGTATGTATGTAATGGCTAATAAATGCATTAGCAAACCACTAATGAAAACAAATTGAAGCCAATGTCACAAATTACGACAGTGTGAGGAATTACCTTTCTGCATTTTTTCCTAGCTAAATGTCCTGCCTATATTTTTTTATTACATCAGTCGTACACATAGCTCATGCATTATACATCAGTCACTATTACCAGGGTAAACACCACTCGGTCCCTCAAGCATCGTCCACGCCCTTGACGTGCGTGTGGGCGCGGGCAGGGGCGGGCAGGCTGTGCGCCCACTCCGCGTGTCCGGGGCGCTGCAGTCCTGCGTCCTACCGAGGGACATCCTACCAAGGGAGCTGTCCCTGCCGCCGAGAACGAGGGCCAAAGAGCTATCCAAAGACAGTAAATTTCATTTTGTGCCAGTTCCCGTGTTTGCCTGTGGAAGACGAGGAGCTTCACCGCGCTCATGGCACAGCAGCAGCGGCAGCGCTCGGTGCGGGACCCCACGCGTGGCCCCCTCCCGGGTTGGAGGGTCCGGCAGTGCTGGGGCACACCGCAAGCCCCTGCCTCTGCCCCCGCCCTCACACCTCAGAAGTACTTCTATGCTTGAAGCTTGCCTCTTTCTCTTCTTCTTCCTGCGTGCTGCCTGAATTTCTTTTACTACTCATAAAAGCAGTAAGAGCAAAATCCTCTTACGCACCGAGACGTAACGCAGAGCTGTCTTTGGAGAGGGTGGGATTTCTGTAAGATATCATAGCAGCGGCTCTTGACTTAACAGCGTCTTCACTCTTGGACAAAAAGAGGGATATGACAACTAGAGAACTTATCTAGTTTGGCTCTGAGTCATTATATTGATTGTATCCTGTAGCACCCAGTGGTGGACTAGGTCACTGCTATCCAGATGCTGCATAAATACAGTACAAAAAAAAAACAGTCCCTGCCCCAGGAAATTTGGTTTCTTCTCAAAGCTGAGATAATTAACAGGCTGTTTGACAGGAATCCCTCTTAAAAGCCCCTCCTGTGCTTGACTGTGATTGCTACCAGAAGACATGGAGGAGCTATTTTTCATAGCTTAACTTAAATTTTTGTGGCTACGTGGGGACCTCAAAATCTTGCAAAATTAATTTTCTAATGCAAAACCTTGTAAGTAAAAATACTTGTAATTGCAACCTAAAGTGATGTGGGATCTGTGAATGGCTCTCTGATTAATTCTTCTGCTAGGCTAGTCTTTTCTCTCTGTTCTACTGAACAAGCGTACACATATTATTGGGATTAATGCTGCATAATACATAATTAATGAAACTGCATAAATATGCAGATTTGCAATTGCAGATTGACTGCCATGGCTATATCCCTGAACACTATGGTAACTGATTGGATGTTCATTATCACCATATTTAAAACTGTTTCCCTGTGAACATATGCAAACAAATAACTCCAAAAGGGAAGACTGTATTGTTTCAGGCAGAAAGATGCCTCTCTCCAAAATCATAGGGAAGGGTTCATGTATCTGCCGGGTACAACCGCTCAGAATTACTCAGAGCTATGCACACTCCCTGCAGAGGGTCTTGGGCACAGAAGGGAAATGATCATTTGAATGAAAAGTGGAAATAATGCTCTTAACTGGTCGCCTGCATTCGCCACAGACCTGCATTTCTGCATGCTCTAGGATCAAGGCTGTGCTGTACCCTCCGTACAAATTTTCCTTGCACTCCTCCTCCCCCACTGACACAAAGCAACAAAGTGTGCTCTGGGCTACAAATCCCCCTGCACCTGGAAAGCCCCTTGAGAGAACTGGGTGCCCCTGGAGCAGGCAGAGCCGGGGCACAGGGCACCCCCCGCACCCCCCGCACCGCACACCGCACGCACCCACGCTCCTGTGGGCAGCCCTGGGCACCTCCCTGCCCGAGGGACGCAGCGGGGCGAGGGGAGGCTGGCTCTGCTCCTGTCCCTCGGGCAGGACCACCAGCCCCTTGCAGGCTTTGATTTCCTGTGGTGGGGCTGTAGTTCCTCACGCAGGTAAATGGTTTAAAAGGACATAAAAACTGGGTGTCTTGGCTTAAGAAACAGCTGTATCTAGTGGTGGGAATTCACAATGTTTTCATCCTGGTGTCTTAACAAAGAGGCCAGGCAGAGGGTAGGGAGGGCAAGGCTCATCGGGGAATTCAGGTCACGTAGCAGCCACGGGCACCAAAAGCGAGAAAGGCAATCAGGAGGCTTCTGGGCATTTCCTCAGACCTTTGGGATGGGCCACAGGCAGGAACTGTTCAACAAACAGTGCCTGGTCAGTTCCCAGATGTCCTTCCTAAGTCACCAGCAGTTGCACCACTGGTGGCTCACTGGCACTGCTCCCGGGCTGAGCACATCAGGTGGCGCAAAGCAGCAGGGAGCAGGTGATTCCAAACAGCAGGACGAAGGCTGCAGCCTCCACGTTTGATCCGGGGTCTCTCCCTGCTTTCTGCTAAGGGATAATGTAGAGGTTTCCTTGGATGACTTCCAGGTCATCCAGCAGCTTTCAGCTGTTGGGCCATAATGCGGTGCTAGTGATGGGATAGTCACCGGCAGAGCCACAGGTGTCAGTGATGGATGTCCCCTGATAACAAGTGGAAGCAGGAACTCAGGGTTTGCTGGTGGCTGGAGCCAGCTTAGAGCTCCTAGGGGGTATGTTTCAGGTGTCTCTAAAGAAAAAGCAGATGGTTTGTTTCGTTTTGTGCTCTCTGTTTGCGCTGTTGAGGATGTTGAGATTTATTGCATGATGATTCAAATATTCAGATTTCACACGGGGAGTTCGATCTGTCGATCTCAGAGTTCTGCCCAAAGAGGATTGCAAGCCTCGCTCCCATATTTCACATTTACAGGATCAAATTCTTACTTGGAGAAAAGGAAAACCTTCCCCAGGTGGTATACGGGGAATGTTTTTACTTTAAAGTACAAGTTTCCTACGGATGGCTTCAGATGTTTATTGAGGTGGAATAAATGAAAGTGTAAGTACGCGCTGTCCTAGGAAGGATGAGAATTGCAGCTCTGAGCACCAGAACTGCTCAAAAGCACAGCCAGCTGCCTGATCCTGCGTGAGAAAAGTGGAGGAGATGACTTCCCTTGGTAGCACGGACTTGCAGAGAAGCGCAGCACTCGCTTCCTTCACACCAGAGCAGATCAGAGCAACGCGCCGAGCAGCCACGGAGACCTGGCTTTCTCCTGCCTCCGCCCACCTCTACCTCCAGAGGCAAAAGCACTTATCTGGTGGCTCAGCAGCTGCCAGGGAGGGATTCTTACCCCCAGATGCCCATGTAACTCTGGCCATGCAGCCTTTCCCCCATCCCTGACTTGCTGCCACACCGTGCGCACACTCATCAGTGGTGCAAACCAGTGCGCATCCCTAACCCAGCACCAGCCAAACCAGTGCTGGTCTGGGCTCACTGGTTTGGGCAGGGCTCACCAGTTAGGGCTGGGATTCATGCTTACAGGGCTCTGGGCCTTGGTCGCCAGCCAAGGGGCAGCACCAGCAGTGTGTGCCACGGTCTGGAGCGGGGATGCAGTGACTGGTGACAGCCCCGCACAGCGGCACTGCTGCCCCTCTGGCACAGGCAGCCTGACTGCAGCAGCGGCCATGGAAGGAGCGTGGGGAACCTCCCAGCTCACGGCAGGCAAAGGGCAATGGGCTGCCCTGAAAATGATGGAGGAACATGAGCAAGGGCTCTGGGCCCAGCCCCAGTCCAGCGCCCGCTCCCTGTGCCCGTCTCTGCCCTCCTCATCTGTCACCTCGCCAGTGCTGCTTCTCCCAGGGCTGGCGTGGTGAAGTAGAGGTGGCAGAAGGAGCTGGCATCCTGCGGGGATGCAGGCAGGAAGGCGGGGAGGAGAACATGTGTTTGTTTTTTTTTAACCTAAGTCAGGCTTAATTCTTCCAATGTAGAACAACCTGTACTCAGTAATGAATTTAACCTGACAACATTTCATGATGAAATATTAATACGTTAACCAGATATTTTCCCTTCTACTTTCCTTCTGAGGGAACAACTGTACCTCTCTTCTTTGCAAAATAACTCTCACTGCAAGTGCTACAAACAGTCTTTTTTCTTTTTTTTTTTTTTTTTTTCCTGAAGAACATTGCACAGCTAAAGCACAGCAGCAGCTTGACCAAGCTTCAGGAATGTGCGTGAGAATCAGCTCAGTCAGAGGAGAGCAGGAGCAGGCCTCCCCCAAGCCAATCAATCACGATACGTCACCCAGATGAAGATGTGCAAGTGAGAGATGAGACCTCAGAAAGAGAGGAGTGGACAGGTGACCTTAATTGGTCTGCTGTTATTGATAGGCCAACTTGTCTTCGTGATGCAAATTACCCTATAAATAAAAGTAAAACAACTACAGGAAGCAATTTGCTGCTTTGTTAGAATCAAAGGAGACCAAAAATTAAATCAAGACATAGCACCACTAATTCAACAGGGCTCTCTGTAGATCCTCTGCAGGCAAGGCCAAAAGTATGGGCTTTGGAAGTGAACCGAGTAACAGCTGCCTTGTGTGGCCTGGGGAGGGAGGAAAAGTGGTTCCCAGCTCAGCTCCGAGCCGCAGGTGGAGGCGTGGGCATCGTCCCTCCCCATGCCATTGCCTCTTGCACTGGTCGTTTGCTGGGGCATCTGGTATGTGGTAACGCTCCAACGGAGCAGGAGATACGCAGTCGTGTGAAGGTGGTCCCAGCAAAGCTGCTCATTATCTTTAACATGAGAAACGTACCCAAGTCATGAACAGTTCGTTAAAAGCATCTTCTCTGACAACTTAAGTGGGTACTAACTCTCGCCACACATTTCTAAAACACCTTTTAATTTTCAGATCATCGTATCCAATATTTATTTGTCCACTGAAGAAACCAGAGCTGCGACCAAGGGCTTCTTCAGGCAGATCCTCCAGCTCCCTGATACCCGCAGCCCTGTGTCCCCACTGCCTCGGGACCTGCTCTAACACCGTTGCTTCCTCAGGCCCCTGGCTGCTTTGCTGTCAATCTCCCAAACGTGTCCGTGCTCAGACTTCCCCTGAGCTCTGTGCTTTTTCCCTTGCTCCCAGGGCCAGGGCAGGACCTGCCAAGGACACGGCAGAGGGAACAAACAGGAGGAAATGGGGATTATGTTAGTTTGCTCATGCCAGGGAAATAAAATGTGTATTTTTGTCACTAAGATGCAGATTTTAGAAATCACAGAGGTTTTCTTCAGCCCCAAAGGAGGACTTTTAAGTGTTCCATTTTAAAGAGATGGTTCTTTTTTTTTTTTTTTCCTTTTCTTTCTTGTGTTTGTTTTCAAACCTGTCGGAAAGCACTAATATTTCCAGGCTTTTTTGTTGTTGTTGTTTTCCTCCTGATCCATTTCTTTTCCATTTTTGAACATCCTTGCCGGCTTGGAGTGAGTCCCCTGGAGGCTGAACAAGCAGCAGGACTCGATCACAAAACTGGCTGCCTTGCTGGGTGAGCTGCTCAGCTCCGCTGAAGCTTTGAAGCTGCCACTTTAAATTCATGCAGATGGATTATGCTTTTGTTTCTTCAGGAAGTTATGAAACACTTTGTGAAGCAACATCAATGGGAATAATAAGGACAGCTCCACACCCAGAGCAAAGCCCCGGTCCCCGCGCGTCGAGCCTGCCCCGGGAGCGACACGCTGCCCGCAGATGGTGGCTCTGGGTTTGGGGGCCTGGAGAATCCCTCGGATCATTCACCGCGCCTGCGCTAGCTCAGGTCTCTTTATTTCAGCTCTTTCCCCCCACCTCTAGCCAAACAACTTGTATAGCTCGCACCTAGCTCCCCGAGGGCTGTAGTGCCTGTCTTAGAAGTGTGAGGAGATGGAAAATACACAACCTTCACGGGTAGTTTTTTCCAGTCAGTCATTACTCTCCCTCCCAGCAGTCTGAACCTTATTTCCATGTTAAATGTCTCGCTTCTGCCTGTAGCCTTTGGCTCCCATTCTGCCTCTCTGCTAGACTTGAGGCCCTCAGTTCCTGGTACTTTCTCCCTGAGAAGGTGCTTCAAGATTTAATGAAAGTATTCACTCTTCTTCTTGATCTCATGTGAGCTTTTTCTCTCTTTTTCTGTAGCTCATTTTCTGCATCTCATAAACAACTTTGTGGCTTTCTTTGACACCCTCAACATCCCTTTAAAAACATTGACACCAGAACTGTGGGCAATATTCTAGTGACCATCTCACCGGTAGTGTACAAATTTACTATATAAAAGCTATAAAATCATTTCACCACTACTACTTACTAATCCTTTTTATATATCCACTGAATGAGTTAGCTCTTTATCACAAGGTCAGGGAAGTATGCCCTTGTCCTCTGCCTATTGTGACCTTTGGATGCTTTTCAAAGTCATTAGGAAATGTGCTACTGTCTCCTTCTCCAACGGCATAAACATTGTTCTTAGTCTATATGATATGCATGATTTCTTATTTACTTATATTAAAATACATTTTATTTCAAAGGATGCACCTCTCTTTAGTAAATGCCCTTGACTGCTGTCAATTATATTTCTCTTCTTCAGTTCTTCAAGTAGTTCCTATATCAACTTCTCCATTATCTGCCCAGGACTGACGTCCAGCTTACCAGTGGGTAACTCACTCACCTCGAACACTGCAATAACACAAGCACTCCTCCAGCCTTACATAGTTTTATCCACTAGCCTGAGATGTATGAAACATAAGCACGAGTAGCCCAGCAGTCTCAGCCAGGTGGTTTAGGACTACAGAGCATACAGCAGCTAATGAAGAGGTATCGTCTTCAAGTTCCCTCCTCTTCGGTGCTTTCCCTTCCAGAGACAATCCCAGAACATCAGACTCCATTCAGTCTGCTGTGTTCTCAGAGCCTCAGTGTTGTTATGTCCAACAGCCAACAAACAGCCAGGCTGAACGTGCACCTCACCACGTCCCTTTATCTGCAGCTATAGGGCACAGAGGATTTCCTTCTGAGCATGCCTTTTCAGTCAGAGTTTTTCTTCCAAAATTAAAGTTCTGTGAACTTCATAAATAATTACTTTCTCCATAATTAAATCTTCTCTTGTGTCTGCCACAGGGATTCTGTTTTTTTCTGACGCAAACTAACAATATCTTTTTTCTACAGAAAGAGCAGCATGGACTCTGGAAAGGAATTAGGAGAAGAGCTAGTGCTAAGGTGTGCTGAACAAAGGTGTGGTTATGTGGTGCAGATAGTATGTGTGTCTGTTACCTTTTCCACTGGTGGAACGTATGAAGAAAAGCAGAGAAAGCATGCCAGGCAAACAGATCCTGCAGAGCCCAAAGTCAATAGCACTCCAGACCTAGCAGTATTTTCACTGTTAGTATTCGATTTTTATTCATTTCTATTAGACAAATGCCTGTGGCATCAATAAGAGATCAATCCCCTTGCACCAGGCACCGTGCAAGTTGTAGAACAAGGTAACCCGTGCTTGTAAACTGCTTACAGAGCAGGAGCAGGGGAGAAGGAGTCTGAATGTCAGCACCACATTTCATGTCTTGTACCTAATGCCTCCCGCAAGCAGGAGAGGAGACCAGCAGCATTTAAAGATGCTGTAGGCACAGGAGCCCATGGCTCCTCCCGGCCGTGTCCCAGTGGCCATGGGGACACAGTGGCCCTGTGTCAGAGGTGCCCTCAGGGTGCTCTGCAGGGTTCGCTGTGGCCATTCTTCCCCTCCGGTCGGTTTGGGCAGGGGTAGGTAAGGAGCAGTGCCAGCACGGGAGGCGCTGGGCAGGGAAACACGAGGGTGGGTGGATAGGCAAGGTCCCGGGGGCACCCAAGGTGCAGAGCGTGCAGGAGGGACCGCTGCCCTCTTCTCAGGGATCTGAGCCCACCTGTGGCTCCAAATGCTTCCCTACGTCTCCCTGTTATCCAACCTCTTTCCAACATGCACTACATACATATATTCAGGGTGGGAAGAAGAAGGTTTCAAGTGAGATGACTGAGGCTCTGCAACAGCTTTCTACAAGGAAGAGAGAGTGTGAAAACCCTGAGTTGCTTTCCAGCTGGAGACTGGTGAGTTTATTACAGCCATCACGACAGTGGCTCTGATAACAGGGACCCCTCCCAGAGGCCCGGCACTGAACCCAGTTATCTTTCCCCTCCAGCTGTCCTGCAGCACCGCCAGGACACGAATCACGGCTGGGGTGTTTGCTGAGCCCATCCCGTGGCTCAGAGGAGCCCACTCTGTCCCTTGCCATGCCTAAAGCCTCGCAGCGCAGAGCGCATGTGTTTGGAGAAGGGACTTCCACATACCCAACTCCTGATGCTTGCCAGCCACAGTGAGGCCCCAGTCTCTGTAATAAACATTAGGAAATTACTTGCATGCAATGCCCAAGTGAACTTTGCTCTCAGGTTTCCACCTCAGGAACAGATTTTCCTTCGTGCGTTTGGGATTTTTTTTCCCAACGCTGGTCACCACCCATTTGTCATCCTAGACTTCACCGCCTTGCAGCAGGAGTTGGCAGCAGCCAGGCAAGCTGTCATCAGCACTCCCACTGGGGATGTGTGTGGTCAGGGTGGCTTTTGCATCACTGGAAGGAGGAGTTGTGTCCAGGTCACAAGGCAAGTGGCCAGCAAACAATGGAGACTTTGGGGATAGAGTACGCTGTCTTATTAAACCTGCATGGTTTGCAGCCAAAGTATTGGTATGACCAGTAATAAGGAAAACTAAACATCCAGCGAGTCTCTTACGTGAGCACAAATGCAGTAGCATTACAAGGACACTGGAAGATTAGGCCCCCAGCAAGGGCTCAGCCGAATCGTGCGGAAGGGGGCACAGCGCTGCCGACCCCCCCGGGCTGTGCCTTGGATGTGGGGTGTCCCTGGAGTCCTGCGGGACAGCAGCGAGGCCTGGGGCACTGCAGACTAACCCTGCCCCTGCACGTCACGACTTCTGCCAGCATGGTGAGCCAGCAGATTTGAAAAGGAAGAGGACTATGGTCAGGGTGACGGGAAAAGCGAGCGTAAGGCCGAGAGCTGCTCTGTCCGGACAGAGCTTGCACTGAGCTGGGTCAGGGAACAGGGGCTGCCCGAAACCTCGCTCCCATAGCAGAAAGCTGCCGCCACTGTACAACCACCACTAAGAGAAAGGAGATAAAACTGGAGGGGAAGACATGGGGGGGAAGGAGGACAATTACATTAACTGAAACAATGTGTTATATTTTAAACATTAAAAACTTATGACTCTAAATGGCAAGTACCTGATGCGGCAAAGGAGAAGAGGGGAAACTGAAGCAATGGTTAAACAATGCACAAGGCAGTCTGCTGGGCCTGGTTTGTATTAAATCCATTTGGAGGCTGAGTTTGCTCCTTTGACAGCTGGCCACACTCGCTCAAAGAGAATAAGAAAGTTTTTGTTTTTTAAAAAAGATGTGTAATGGGTTTCTTATGTACCAAAAAAGAAAAGCTCTCTGAGCTGGATCACCTATTTTCTTGTCAAAAGACTTTGGACAAAACCTAATCATGAATAAAATGCCTCGTGATTTTTCAAAGAGTTCTTTTACTTGAAGTCAGCTTTTCTGAAATGGAACGCAGGACCTGGGTAATGCGGAGCAGGGCGGGAGGCAGCTCGCACGCCAACGCCGTCGCACGGGGCCCCCCCTGCTGCCCGCGGGAGCGCGCCCACCACCCTGCCATGGGCACCGGCCTTGCTCCGGCATGCGCTGCTCCCGGAGCCCCATGCTGCCCAGCAGCGGCCGCCTGCTGCTCCCAGAGCCTCCTGAGCAAGCCCCAGCAGTGTCCTGGGGGGCTGTGCAGCCCCTGCTGCTGGCCCTTAGCTGCACAGCCACGTGAGCGCCGGTCCCTGCTCGCGGCGGTGGGAGCCCAGTTATGCCTCGGTCTGTCCCGGACAGGCTGGCAGCATGCAGAGCTGGCCGGGGTGGGAAATAGAGCAAAATCTGCTTTCTCTTCTGTGCAAACCGCATCCCAAGAGCACAGGAAGAATAGTTCAGCCACTGCAGAAGGCACCAAAAAAAAGTAAAATTAAATAAAAATGTCTCCTGATGGTTGCTTACTAGAGCACTTCAAGTGGTATTTCACTGTCTGCTGTGCCACAGCTCCAGCCCACCTGAAGCAGCATGAATAAAATCGGGTGCCAGCCACGGGTGACAAGGAAGGAAGCACTGGCAAGTCCTGTCAGCTCTCTCCTGGCACTTCCAGGGCTGTTGTAAGGCGAGCCCTTGGGAGTGGTACAGACTGAAGCACAGAGCTTTAGGGGATACGAGTGCGAAGACCAGAGAGCTGACCCATGACAGATGAACACTGCCATTACACCAGCATTCACATCCTGAAGCAGCAGGCTTTATTTGGCTGAAGAAAGCGGCACGTCAACTAAATTTGAAAAGCGACAGCCCAGAGGTGCAGGAACACAGCCGTTTGGTGCTGGGGAAGCCCTGGTTCCCCTGCTGTCTCCCAGCAAGCCCAGTGGGAATCCCCAGGACTGTTCCCAGCACAGCACCCCAGCCACCGACGATCTCAAGCCCGCAGCTCATCTTTCTGCCATTACTCCACTATCGTCCCCTCAGTCCTGCTACACCTCTGGACACAGCACTGCTCAGGGGGAATAAAAGGAAGTGTTAAGAGACCAGAGGACGTGGTGTTTTCACTTGTCCCCAGGGCAGACATCTCATGGTCTGGGTTGTGAGACTCACTTCTACTTTCATGAATTGAGGCAAACCTGGATACTGTTTTCTGGCTGTTGGTTGTTTTTTCTTGGCCTTTGCCAGCTATTTATGGACAGTGAAGAATTCCAGCCCTTTGTCATGGACACCCGTCATAGAGAGGACCTCTGGAATTTTAATCGTCCAAGAGCTCTAATAGGTGTAATAGCCTTGTGTGTTACATATGCATTAATTAAGTAACACTGCATTTAGCTCCAAATCATGCGGAAGGCGCGTGCTGTGTTTGCACAGACATAAATATCTTCTCAGTTAGAGCACAGACTAATAGCTTTACTCTCTTTGCACTGCAGCATTTCCATTCTGGTGAAAACAGGAGCCTCGAGAAAGCTTACCTCTGGGAAGTGCTTGTACACTGGGTAAACGCGAGGCACTGCCACATGTCCTCCTCACACACAGGCTTTCAGAAATGATATGGCTTGGAGAATTTGAGTAGCTCTTTGATGTCTGCATGCTTCAGCGCAGGGCAAGCACTCTGCAGTGATTCACACGTTGCCGATTACTCCATTGAACAACAAACTGCCTGGCAACCTGTTCGTGGTTTCCTCATTACCCAAATTTTTCAGCCCTGCTGTTTCACTGCAAATGCAATCATTGCAGCTTTCTCTAAGCTGTAAATACAGTGTTGTGTGCAACTGTAAGGGAAAAGGGGAGACAAAAGGATAAAGCATAGTGAATATAATATATTCTCATCTTGATCCACAGGGAACTTCCATGCATTTAGATGAGAATATAACACTGGCTCATCAATGGAAAGCTCCTTGTTTCAACCCCCAGTATTGATGCTTTTCTTTGCTGCTTTAGCGCAACCTGATTCTAAAACCAAATGAGAAGTTGGAATAACATGTTGGATGAGCTCTGATATACTAGCTGGACAAATATTTGGAAGAGTATTCACTTACACCAGGCAACATTATGCTCTGTGGATTAATTATAGAGAATATGGTCCTGACTTCAGTCTGGACAATTAAAGCTGCGTTGGAATTCCAGAGGATTGCTTAAATGTGCAGTATTAGTGAAGGTAAAACATCTTCAATATCCCTTTCCTGCAGCCTCCATTTCCTTTATAGCAGTATGCAGATTAGTGCTAAGTATTAATCTGCAGAGGTTCCAGGAGCAGGGCTCCTTTCCCTGAAGAGTACTGGGAGGTTTGGGGAGAGGAGGGGGAGGTCTTTTTTAAAGGGAAATAAAGAGCTGAAAGAAATCTCACATGCTTGTAAAACAATAACTAGAAATGAACCACTCATTCCACATGTTTCAGTCTTGTGGATGCAGGCAAAGTAAGTGTGATATGTATGTGTAATTAAGAAATGATTTCTTGAGATCTTCCTTAAAACATGTCTGAATACAGATCTAGAATTTGCATAAATAACTTATGCCTTTCACTTTTTCCTTGTGGAAAACACATAACACTGCCTCTCGCTTTCTGATTTTCAGACCCTCCCCGGCTCGGAGAGGAGGATTTGCCATATTACGCTATTCTTTCCAATTGTAATCAGCCTTAAATCTGAATAAAAGCAGCAAATGGCTGACTAGCACTCAGGGCTTCCCTCCCTCCCCCTGCCCCCCATGGAAGCAGCAGCAGCACTAGCATTGAGTCAGACTGGGAAAGACATGACTGCAGCTCTCAGTTTTCATTAGTATTCATGGAGCATCCGACTCCAGAGAGGATTAATAGACTCTGATGCCTAATATCCTGGAGAACAATTAATTTGCCCACAGTTTTGTCATGGTTGAAAGTCAAATGCTGGAACAGATCGATGCACTGAGCTGCAAGTTGAACACTGCAACCTTCTGCTGGAGCTGAATTTTAATTTTCCCATCATCATTTCCCTCCGTTCCCAGCACACCAGTTTTCTAATAGATCTAAAAGCCTCTTACCTTCTTCCATCACATGTTGGTCTTCATAACAAAAGTCTATGTTGATTGTTCAAATATTAGAGCCTTGTATTGCTCTCCATTATGGGATTAGAGATGTTGTAGGCCCCTTGTGTTTTGACCTTTTCCTGTATTGTTTCTGTTTAAATTGTACTAAAAATGCTAACCTTTTGTAATTAAAATCAAAATAGAATGGAGGAATAAACCATTTTTCCTAATAATCATTCAGTATTTAGGTTTTCATTTTGACAGAAATATTTGTGCAGACATTATAGCTGGTGTTTATACAAGCCCATTCAATAGACCTGCTAAGAAAGCAAGGCTGCTGCCGAGTGCGTCCCGTGTAACCTGCTGGAGTCAGAGCAGTTACCCCGGGCTTACTCCGCACAAAGTTCAGCCTGTGAGTTCACTTTTCTCTTCTGCTGGATCGTCTGCCAGGTGTGTACAATGCTATTAAATCCACTGCACACTGGGGGGGAGGAGGGGGGGGAGCTATCCGTAAACAGACTTAGATGGCAGTTGTGGGAAAGGGGAAAGTAGTGCAAGCACTGGAAACAATTACTGCTTTTATTAAAAATAAATAAAAAGACATAGATGGGCTTTGAGGACTGATTCTGCCAATACACAGAACCTGAAGTCTCTGGGATAGAGCACAGCACCTGCTTCCTTGGGACAAAGTTTGCTGAGAGAGGAATGGCAGTGCAGCCCTGCAGCCCAGGCAGCCTCCTGGCAGCGCCTGCAAGTCTGTCCTCCCTGCTGGCTGCGGCTCAGAAAACTTCAGGCAAACTTGAGAGCTGATGTAGCAGACATTGCACAGTACGGGCACTGGGACCAGCTCTGCTCACAGCGTGGACAGAGTGGATCCTTCCCTGTCTGAGTGGGTCCTTCCCTCACGGCCATGTGCAGTGGTGAGGGTTGGGCCAGCACCCCGTCTGCTCCGGGGACTGCAGGTCAGCCAGAGGTTTGGGCCTGGAGTGAAATATTTGTGTAATGTTTGACTGCAGGACAGAATATTCATACCCAGTATTTATATAATTAGGTGTATAAAGTACAATATGCATTTATGCCTGGCAAGATGAAGCCGAAGTGCAAAACTAAGAACAGGCTCTTGAAGATTTCTGCAGCTCCATACCCATCAGTGGGCTCAGCAGAGATTTCCAGCGTGTGTCTAAGGATGGCAAACTTAAGACAGAGACCCACAGCTCCAGCTCTCCCAGTGGAAGCTAAAAAGTCTTGCTACTGGCACATGTAAGGACCAACACAAATCAAGTCTGTGACACTGGGAATGGACTGAGTCCCCCCACCTCCTACAGCAGCCTCAGCTGGGAGCTTGGAGCAAGCAGTCCCTGCGGCTGAGTTCCCCTCTCTTGGCTTTTTGCCGTGGTGGGAGCTACCTGCACCCCTGCTGACCTTGCCGGCCTCTGCAAATGGGGCAATTGCTTCTGTCTGAAATCCCGCAGGGACGGACAGCAGAAGCGTGGCTCATCCTGCCCCTGCTGAGCTGCAAAACATCACTAGGAAAACGCATTGCCTCCGACGCTTCTCCTGGAAAGGCACAACCTGGTGCACTGCCTGCCGCAGAGCATCTGGAAAGAGAGACGACATAGTGCTTGCTTTTCCTCAGAAAAAAATAAAAGTAAAAAAAGGTTCTTAACGGGTTAAGGCCAGAACTGTATGAATCTCTCCTAGCTATTGTGCTGCTCTCTCAGCATTACTGGTGTCCAGGCTTTTGTGGTTTAATTACAGTCTGCTCAAAATGGTCTTAGCCAACAGATCAATAGATCAGGAACATTAGAATTGTTAATTTGAATGGCTGATTTGAATTTAAGTGCAACTTCAATTTAATCATTTTTAAAATGAAACAGTGTGTGAGGGCCTTCCTTCTTCTCCTCTACCAAAGAAGCAGCTCCAATGGCCCGTAGGGATCACAAAACTCTCTGACATGCACATTTCCCTTCAGTGAGGAGTTAAGCCCCGTGAGCTGCTGGATCATGACAAAAGTGGTGGGTTTAGCAGCCTTTCCTACAAGCACGGTAATCCCAAATCCAACAGTGATTAACTTGGACTCAAAGCTCCACTGCAGAAATTAATTCTAAATCAGGGTCCTGGAGCCTTGTCTCACCAAACACTTCACAATGCTAATTGGTGATGACTATATGAGCAGGCATAATAACGTCCCAGTTGTCTCAACTTCCCCAATTCATCCAGAAATTCTGCTGCCTGCAGGATTTGTCCCCACTGCCAGCCTGTAGCAAGCACAGCCTGGCTCCTCCTGCCAGGTACATTTGAAATGGCTGCAGCAGCGAGCAGTGGGTTTTCCAGGGATACGCAAAGCACGGGAGTTTCTGAATGCTCTCAGTGCCGAGGCTCGTGGCTCCTCACCAGGCGGTGGGTGAGGCTCCGTTCCTACAACACGGTGATGGGCATCCTGCACCCAAACCCTGCTGGAGCTCAGGCCCTGTCGGCTGCCCCCTGCTGCCCCCGAGCCCAGCCGTGGCTGACAGCCACCGCAGAAGGCTCTGCTGGGCCGGCATCCCCGCTCTGCCCAGGCCCCAGAAGCACAGCCCCAGCTCCGTCTGAAACCTCTGGATATCCTGCAGAGCCGAAGGTGCTGGGCAGCACAGGGATGGGAATAGGGCGTGCCTTAGCTTTTGTAGAGTCACCCTTAACACGAACAAAGTAAAAGAGAAATTTAAAAGAGAACATTAAAAAACATGTAAGATACAGTGTCTGGTTTTTAGCTTTTGCAAGTAAACCTTCATAAACATATCAGTAAACAAAAATGGAAAGAAAAGCATCTATCAGTAACCTATAAAAGCAGCAGTAAACTGGGTCCAAAGCTCTGTTCACTGTACGTGTGACACTTTCTGACTATCACGCACAAATCCTGCTCTCATTATACTTAACATCCATAAACTGCTGGGTGGCAGTAATTTCTTTTCTGCGCTTTTGCTAACCAGAGGAACTCATGGCCACGAGTTCCCCTTTGGGTGGGGAGTGCCGTACAGGTCAGGCAGGAGTGGGAATTGCTGAGGTGAATAAAAGCATGAACAGCTGCAATCAAAATGGCAATAACTTACAATGGAACCTGGATGCTTCATGTGTCAGCTGCTAAATGCGAGGGGGCAGAATGGAGCTTTTTCTTTGTAGTGTATTCATGGGGAGTTCTTTCAGTCCACGTCCCTGCCAAACACGGGACATGGGACTGGACAAACCTGGATCCAATGCAGCCTGGCAAGTCCTGTGCTCCTATTTACTGCTGTGTGCCAGTAAGGTCAACAAAGACGTGTAAGCCAGTATTTTTCCTGAAATGCGTAATAGTTCCTTTAGCCCCGCACACCGAGTAAGCCAAAAGCTTTGTTTTCTTTTTGTCACACTCACAGTTGCAATGTAGCCATCCTGTCTAATTGCCATCGTTATTGAACGCAGCATTTGCACTCAGAGCCTGAGCACAAGGGAAGTGAGGGGCAGAAAGGCATTTCATTTTCAACTGTGTTTCTGCTCTAGTTTACCACAGATACCACCAGTTTTGTGTATGACGATGCATTTGTTCAGTGTGGCAATCTTGAAATATAATATTTAGGCAGCATCTCAACACAGGCTTCCAAGTCTTCCCCAGCCATTTCAAACTGAACAAAATCAGCAGAAAAATCCTAAAACAAATTTACTGTGCAGTGCCTTCAAGCGGAGGATGCTTTATTGCCTGGGAAAGTGCATGTGCCCGCAACCATGCGGGGCTCCTCCAGCAGGCTCACCGCGCCTCCAGCCAAGAGGAGCGCAGGTAAGCCCCAGGGTGATGGATGCCCCCCACTCCAATGGCTCCTGTGTGCCAGCAAAGCAACGACTGACCTTCCCTGTCCCACCAGCGGCACAGAAGAGGCTTTTCTGAAGTCAGGCTTGTGCAGCTCTCACAGCCGCTGCATGTGCAGGGATGCTGCTGGCTGCACCCACACCGAGCCACAGGTCACCGCTCCGTTTGTGCACTCGCTGCCAGAGAGCTGTGACACCCCCACCACTGCCAACCTTCCCGATACCAAAACCCATTCAAAGTCTCATCTCAAATTCTTATTTCAAAAGGCACATCTGAGCTGACACAGACATGTTTATATTCCTTTTCCATGTTTCCCTTCATTGTTAAGACCCCGGGCAGCGACACGGTGAGAACGGAACTGCCTGCCTTGCTCCTGTGCACCAGAAAAGGCTTCGTCCCCCGGGGCGCCGGCGGGAGGACATCTCCTGCTTGCTGTGGCAACTCTGCCTCACGGGCTGGATGGCTCCACGCCACTCAGCACTGCCAACAGGAGCCTCAGGCTGGGAGCAAAATGTCCCGTTCACAGCCTGCCTTCTTTGTGTGCTGTGCTCTGCAGCAGAAAGAGCCTTCCCCTAGCTTCGCAATGTGCTCCTGCAAGCCTCGCAGGCAGCAGCGCTCACCACGCTCAGCCCGCCCGGCTCGTGCCTGGGCAGCACCCAGCACCGCCTGGCAGCTGTGCACAGATTCCCGTTGTCCTCCAGGCAGAGGCTCAAGAGCCATCCCTGCCTGTTTCGGGCCACCACGATCCCTTCTAGCGAGGAATATGGGAAGCTGGCTTGTGCAGGAAGCCCCGGGAGCCTCACCAGGCAGGAGGTCTGTGCTGGATCCATGAGAACATCTGAAAAGAAGGTTTTTGAAGAAGCAAAAAGAGGGGGAAAGGACTCCTGGCTCTCCTTTTATTTGCTGCCCAGTCTCAATCTACTGACTTGACCTGTGTCCGAATCTGGCAACCAGAGTGGTGTCCAGGGAGCAAGTATTAAAAAAGGTAAAAGATAGACCAATTACCCAAACCCGGCTCTGAAACTTAGTTTCTCCTTTCTTTCTTTGACAGCATAAACCAAAACATTATTCTCGGTGTTATTTTCTTGGCCTATGCATCAGCTTGAATGACAAGCACCGACTGCATCCTGAGAACAATCTGAAGGCAACCCAGGGAACCCACCCAGATGGTGTTCAAAAGCGTCTCAGAGCAGAATGGGCTCTGCTCGACACAGGAATTTCACAGCAGGAACAAAGGGAACTTTGCAAACAGAGCTTTGAAACGGAAGTCATTTTATCCAGCATGCCTGCAGGAAACGTGAATCCATCTTCCAGCACAATCAAACGCAGAGCTGTGCATGGGCATAATTATTAGGGGAATGATGGCAACAGTAAAGGAGCTCATCAGTCAGAAAGCTACATAATTTCTAAACTGTCTCTTACGCTGTACCACCTGGATTTAAAGTAACATTTGCAGACAAGATGAATGAATCTGCTTACCGAACATGCCCATACAAATGCATGCAAGAGAAAGGGCCACTGCAGACATCAGACTTGGCGGCATTGCTCCTGTGTTTTGACTGACACGTGTGTCTAACCCCTCTGCAGAGCGCCAGCACCAGTGGTCCTCATTCCCCTCCTGGCCAACAGCTGAAGCTGGAGAAAGTCCTTGTTTGCTTTTGGGGCTTCTTTGCAGAATCAGCAATTTTTGATTCAAAACTCACAGCGGTAACTAAGGGCACGCAGCGGCAGGCCAGCACCACAAAAGCTCAGCTATGTGGCTCTCTTTCCACAGCCCTAAAAATACCCCACGTCATACACAGCTCGGCGCTCCTCGGCGCAGCACCAGCTGCTCGCGGTGGCCCTTCCTGCCCGGGACAGGCAGGTGCTTTTAAGCAGCAGAACAAGGCTCTTGGCTCTGCTGGATTTCGTCACGCGGAGCCAGGTGAAGGCCTGATCTGGCAGGGCTGTGCTTTCGCCAACGCCAGGGTGAGCTCTGCCTCCCGCTGCGGCCAGCCCTGGCCCTGGCGCCTCCCGGCGTGCAGCGGAGCGCTGAGGCCAGCAGCGGGGTTGCCCACCGGTGGGCAGGGAGCCACCACGCTCCCGTCCATGGCTGTGGCTCCGTTTGTGCTCCAGACGTGGCCGGCTCCTGCCAGCACCACTCTGAATTGCCCCAGAGCCTGTCCAGACCCACGCTGGCACCGGGCAGCAAACTGCTGTGCCCCACCAGCACTGAGCAGGGGCCGGCAGCATGCAGAGCAGGCGTAATCATCAAGAAAACCTCAGAATTTGTCGAAAGACCAACTCTAGCCCCTTGCCAAACCCTTCTGTAGAAATAGCCCTAACCAGAAAGGGATAGCAGAGCCCACAGCTGCAGGTTTGTTGCAGATGTTTGGATGTCTGCGCTCAGCTGCATGTGAGAACCGTGTGTCTGTGGCGGTTTCCTGGAGCACTTTCTGTTTCACGATGCTTCCTCAAAAACAGTGCAAGACTCTCCATTAATATTTAAGGCTTTCCTCTTTTAAATATTTCAGTTTCGTGAAGAATGGAGAGCTCTCTTTCTTGGGGATCTCATTCAGAGGGAGGAGCGGGATTAAGAACTTCAAAGCGGAGTTCTCCCCGTGACAAGTTCTTTAGAAGAGACCCTGTCCAAGAGCTATCACATTTCTCCAGCGAGGGAAAAGCTTTGCCATGAGAATCCTTCTGGGCCTGCGGGCTTCTGCAGAGGAGGAGATTTCTGCCAGCAGCGAGCGCTCCCTGCGGGGAGCACACCCTCCTCCCGGAGGTGTGAAGTCTCCGCAGAGGGCAGCCTTCCTTCCCACGTGGCAGCTGGGGAAAATGCCAACAGAAGCATGAGCTATTTCAGGAAGGCAGAAGAGGAATGAGAAGGCTCTCAGAGAACTAAAAAGTCTATGTGGGGTGGATGGAAGGATGACAACTAGATGCACTTGAGAAAGAAATTCTGACGGACTTTAGATGAGAAAAAGGAAACACTGCCTCTGAGTGTGGGAAAGGTCCTGTCCCACCACGCTGCTGCCTCTGGGGTCATGCTGAGGGCCAGGGTGTCACAGCCCTGCTACTCACAGCTACCCATTTGGGCTGCTGAACTGGCCTCTGATCCTGCAGCAGCCCACAAGGTGCCACATCCGCAGCGCTTGCATCGAGGTACTGCCAAGCAGCCAGACGCAGATGAAAGTGAAGACGCTACAGATAGCCGGGGGGGCAGCGGGCTTTTGGTGATATTTGCCTGCTCTTGGTAGTTAGAAGGTGATCATGTGAGCAAGCCAGGTATTCAGCCTGGGTCGGAATAGCTACACAGATGCCAACAGGATAAAGACCTTTTGCTCTCTCTGGCTTGACAACAGCTCGGAGTCTCACACGACCCTT
This sequence comes from Anser anser, assembly GCF_964211835.1. Lineage (NCBI taxonomy): Eukaryota > Metazoa > Chordata > Aves > Anseriformes > Anatidae > Anser > Anser anser. The sequence goes on along the minus strand of NC_139739.1, from coordinate 804,631 downwards.
GTTGGTGCAGGAGAAGTAAGAGAGCTTATTTTGTTATCACTGTGTGGCATTGACCTTGGTCTCGTTGCTTTTGCATTCACCCCTGAGGTCATGCAGCCCTTCAGGACAATCTCCAAAGCACTGTCAGATACAATGGGCTCCTCAAAAACACTTCACTTTCCCGCAGACAGAGAGGAATGGAGCAGAAGCTTCGCTGGCAGGCAGGCTGACCGCAACAGCGCTTGCTCAGGGAACTCTCGCAGGAGGGCCCGGAGGCCCTCCTGGGCACCAGGCACAAGCACGGCAGCTGCTGAAAGGCTCCTTCCTCGGAGGCATCTCTGCCTTTGCCCTCCTCTTACCCAAAGCAGATCAAAGAGAAGAACTGCAGTGTGAATGCTCGACACCAGAAAAGCTGCAGCAGTTTTGTGTCTGATTTGACGTGACCGTTTCTATTGGCAGAGCTGAATGAATAATTTGCCACAAACATTTTAGCCTTTCTTTCCATGACCAAATAGCAGCTTCAAAAGCTCCGGTCTTTATTCAGCAGTACTTATGCAGCATTTTGTAAGCTGATTTGACCCCCAGGGAAGGCAGCAAGCAGCTCTCCAAGAGCGCTCCCTGCTCAGGCTCCACAGGCAGCTGCTGCCCATGGCGTGGGGCAGAGCATCTACGGAGGCACGGTCGCATCTGCCCAGCCCAAGGAGCCATGCCCTTGCTGGGTGCCACTTCAGGACAGGCATATATTAGCTGTTGTGGGTTTGGGGCCAGCACATGTAGCAGTAGTAGCCCCTAAAAACAGCATCATTAGCTGTTTATTTCACTGATTAATCAAATAAAACAACGGCAGCTTCTAATGGCTGGCTGTCGGAACTGGGGGTAAATGTTTATTGCCTTATGGTGACTACTGTGCATGGGAGCTTCTGCACATCCAACGTTACTGCGATAAGTGGATTGCAGAGGAGAAACTGTTGAGTTGTGAATGCCCTGCACCAGAGGCCACGGGGCTCTTCTGCGGGTAGTGGCTTTCTAGCTCAGTCTCCCACATTCTGGGTGGGACAGAAAATGAATCTACTTCAGTGATGAGCTCTCTTTGACATCTCTGCTTTCATGCTTCCACAGGAAAATGAAAGTAAATCCATTCCGATTTCTGCTGAATTCACTCCTCACCTCTGGGTGGTGTTTTAGAAATCAAAACTAAATCCATTATTTTGCTTCTTGTCTAAGGACTTGGAACCTTTCACAGATGTTAAGGCCACTTATAAGTTAGTGGATTTGTATTTAAACCTTCTGGCTGTATGTTTTTCATGCATTTTAAGTACTGGCAACAGGATAAGTTAATGCACAGATTAAGCAAGCAAGTATATTCACATACTCAGATAATAAAAGGGAGAAGAAAAGCAAATATATCTGTTCCTGTGTCCTGGTCACCCCAACCAAGGCAGCTTTTCTCTGAAATGTTCTGTTAAAAATCTCCTGGTGCTCACAGCCCTCTCTCTTCCCTGGTGGTGGAAGAGCCTTCATAAATTTCACCTGCATCTCATTTGTCAAGGCTGGGTAAGAGGAAAGAAGAGATGTTCCTCTTCCACTCGGTGTGACATTCAACCACACTCTGGGCTTAGTCTTCATTCATGGTGTAATTCCATTTCCCCTCTGAATTATGTACTCTCAGTAGCCTGCCTTGTGCATAAAAGATCCATGACGGGGAGCCGCATCATTCATTTTTTTTCCATGAGCAGGTGCAAAATATAATGTCCCTGATTTTCAAGATCTGATTAAACTGTCATAGATATGGAGCAACCTCAATAACTCCTAGCATCTGAGAAGGACTGCTTATTACAACACTGCACCCTCTGATGCTATCGATAAGAATCTCTCAGCATTTCAATTACAATTCCCTGTTTTCAGGGTTTGTTTATTTAAATTGGACAAAGTTGGTGCTCCAGAAAGTCAGTGCCTATAATCAGCGGGGTAGAGCCCAGCAGGCACAGCCGCGTCCCCGTGCCCTGGTCTCCACGCAGATCGCAGCTCCAGGGCTGGGGTGTCCCCCCAGCGCACGCATCCAGCCGTGGGGGCTGCAGCTGCCCCACGCAGGCGGCAGGTCCCAGCCCCAGCTTTGTCCCGGCCCTCCCGCAGGGCTGCTCCATGCCCAGCCACCCCCTCCCAGCCTCTCCCCACATTCCCCCCTCTTCTGACCCAGGTCTGTCTGGTTTTCACCTTCTCTGAGTCTGCTCAGGGTTCCACCTGTTTCAAAAACATCTTTTCTTTTTCCTCTCCCCTGCAGGTTCTTGGGGCACCAGGATAAGAAGGGGAGGACAGGAAACACCTTCAGTTTTGCAGGAACTTGAATCACGAAGCGACCAGTTTGGAAAGCTGCCTTCCACGGGTGGAAGCGGTGGGAGTGAAGGAGGTGGTTTCCCTGTGGCAGAAATGGCGACAGGAACCACTGCTGGGCTGGGGGGGAAGAAACCCCAGGCAGAGGGCTGTGACAGCAGGGCCCCCGGTAAGCAACACGCAGCAGGGAAGGATGGGAGGGAAGAGACCCCAGAGCGCTGCAGAACCGTGCAAGGCGGCTCTGGTTTTCCGATGCTTTTCTTTTGCAAAGCTGTTTCCAATATTGTAATTGAATGCTTAACTGTTACACTGATGGAATAAATTAGACTGAACCTTTTATCCCAAAATCTTCTCTATAAGAAAGAGACATCTGAGGGGTCTGGCACGCTGACAGGTATTCCCTTCCTTCAGGGCTAGCGGGGGGGGTCACAGATGTCCCCGGGCTGACGCCAGCCGGCACAGGGTGCTGCTGCCCCGGCACACGAGCACGTCCCTCACCCGCTGAAGGAGCGATCTGGCACGGCACGGCACGGCACGGCACAGCATGGCACGGCATGGCACGGCACGGCACGGCCCTGCCGTGGGGAGGGGTTGTCCTTGGCCAGGGATCACTTGCATTTCTCTGGCAAGTGCAGGAGCGACGCAAGGCAGCCTGCGTGGTCTCGTGCCTGGTCAGCAGCATGATGGTAATCGGCCTGGTCACTTCTGGGCCACCGTGGGCTCCATCGCGGCCACACGGGCAGGGCTGCGGTGGGGCAGGACTGCTGGCTGCCACCGGCACCAGGCGGGACGGAGCCCAGACCAGCCACACTGCCCGGCCCTGCCAGCCCAAAGCACTGTGCTGCACGGGCATCAATTTACACAGGCAAGCCAACGTGCCATGTCCTCGTTTGATATTCAAAGGTAGATCCTCTGGTGCTGAAGCTAAAAAATAAGCTTATTCAAATTAGCAATCAGCACAAATGATTGCTCTTCCAATTCCTTCCCTGCTCCAAAATAGTAGCTCCAGTCTTCCTGAACATAAACAGCAAACACACACTCGGCATCTGATACCAAAGAAGGCTCCCGACACCGTGAAAAGAACAGGGAGAAGGTACTGCAGAGTGGGAGCTGCCATCTGGGCTTGCATCTGCGAGTGTTTGGCAAGGCACATATGGAGGATCCTTTTCTCTGCCTCGTATTTGGCCCTGGAAATTTAGAAACGGTGGAAAGAAGAAGCATCTCTGCCTGGGGCCTGGCCGCTGCTTGGAACAGCCCATTAGCTGCAAGCACACAGCCACCCCTGCCGCACCGCCAAGGCAGGAGCCGGGCCACTGCTTCTGCTCGCTGCGGCTGCCACCGCCGTCGTGCCCGGGGGTGCTCTATGTGCCTGCCCAGCCGGGACGCTGCCCCGTGCTGGTGTGCCCCCAGCCCCCTCACCTGCGTGTGCCCCCAGCCAACACGGCGCTGCCGTGCAGAATCCCACTGTACGGGATGAAGCGTGCGTTGCTGAGACTTCTTGGCATTAGGTAGTTCACCACTGCTTGGATTTGCCCATGTTCACTTGCCCAGGAACTGACTTTAAAACAACAAAGAAAACAGGAACACGTCTGGCTGGCAAGAGGAGGAATGCTGTAGGAGTACGGAAACTTGATGCCAGTGGCAGGAGGAGCCTCAGCTCTGCAAAAGAAGAAATGAGGGGAGTTCATCCAAGCGGGTCTGGTCCCTGCAAGCAGCAAGGTCTTTTCTCCAGGCCAAGAGCTACAGCCAAGCCACAGGATGAACGTACATGTGCTGGGTAACAGGGGGTATGTGCAGGAGACAAATGTGTCTAAAAACTATGTAGGCAATAACAATGGCACAAAAACTATTGAGAGTTCTCCTTTCCTTCCCCAAGGATGACATTTCTAGCTCTGTTTGCTTAGGATTTGAGTATCCTAAGTTCTTCCTTCTTCTCTTTTCTCATTCAGCCTTTATGATGTTAGCATTTGGTGTGCTTTTTCACACTTACTCCCTGACACTGAAGAGAAAAACTTCTGCAAGTGGCAAAGAAGGACCGACAGGACCGGGGCAGAGTCCAGGCAGTGTGCACAGGAACTCCTGCAGACACCAGCTGTTCCCGGGACTTAGCATCTACCTTTCTACCAAAAGGCCGTGGGGGGTGATTCAATGACAGCAGGCTGTGAACTAAAGTCTCCACTATCTCTTTCTGCCCTTCCAGCACGAGGGAGAGCAGGAACAGCTCTGGAGAGACAGCAGGATATTTTCTTTTTTAATCTACAATACATAGAGGCTACCAGGTGCTCAGGGCTTCCACAGGGACACACAGCTATTCCCTTGCATTAGGAGGCATGGGTCTGACTGTCTGCCTGAATGCATCTCCTCTGTTTCAGTGCCTGGGTTCTGGTGGGTGTGCTGCCTTCCCCGCGTGAGGAGTTGCTTGCTCCAGCTTTCTGCTGCTGAACTCCCGGGGCTTCTGATATCTGCTCAGTTTAAGTGCAGAGGAATGAGGGGAAAAAAACCACTAATTCAACTTCTTGCATTTGACCTGTTGCATTCAACCTGCAGCATCCTCAGCATCAGAAAACAATTCAAAATGTAAAGCCTTGGGTAGGCAGAAGTCTGTGCAGGTGGAACAGCAGAAGACTGAAGGATAACGGTGACACAGAGAAGGAGTTTGAGCCTTTTGTGTGCCGTGGTAGTGTCGGGTTAATTCAGAGAGGAACCAGCCCCTGGACCTTAAACTAGCCTGCTTGCTGGGCCGTGCGCGGGGGAGAACACCTCACTCGGCCAAACAAACTTGCAGCGCCTCGACACTTCAGTATTTTTGCAGCATTTCTGAGTCTAATTGAGTGCAGAAGCAGAAATGACAGGGTACAGCTGAGGACTTGGAGGCTGCCTGCCCACAAATGCTTCACCAAAGCTGGATTGTTCAGCCCCACAAATGATCCGCAAGCAGATGGGGAGAGGCTTTGCTTGTTCCACGAAATCTGGGCTGGAGCAGGCAAGAGAAAGTGCAGCAGAGAAAATGGTTGTGCTGGCACGTGAGGGGGAGCCACCAACCGACCCAGGTGAAGGTGCTGGCAGGGCTCTGCTCCCTGTCTACAGAAGTCACTGGCAGCAGCAGGCCCCGGCCCACGGCCATCAGCCCGGCTACGCACCGTGCACTCCCGTGCAGGGGACGATGCCCCGGTGGTGTCCCCTCAGTGCCGAGCGGCGGCAAAGGAGAGCACCACAGGTGCAACCTGCTGAGCCCCAGGACATGCTCACAGGGGCTTAGGGACACTGCCTGCACCCAGCAGACAGGGAAGAGGAGGTTTGTATACAGCAAAAGGGTTTTTTTTCCTCCTTTTAAATAAGGTTAATTATTTATTCATGCACAAAACACAGGTTATTGTTTGCTAAACAAATCTGTGCACCAGTCTGTGTGCATCTCTCCGTATGTGCCAAGCACCCTGTTTCAAAACAAGTTGTGTCTCCGTCACTTCATAACTCCCTTTCTGCTCCCAGCTCAGCCTGGCCCTCAGAGAGCCCCATTCTATCCCGCAGGGTGAGGAGAACCCAGCGGGGAAGGGGATGAGACCCGCATCCCGCACCAGGGGACATGCAACAGCCTGCCCCTGTCATGTCACAGCCACCACCATCCTGCAGTGCCCGGCGGGGCAGGAAACATCCTGCAGGGAGAGCTCTGCCTTCTCTGCTCTCACTGGTTTAATTCATGAAATAATTTCAGAAACGAATTCAGGACTACCGGCATTAGGAGACTCTGCATCTCTGCAGCAGCCCAGGCATAAAACTAAAGCCTCACAGGGTTTTGTTATCACAACACCACACTGTTAAATGTCCTAAGCAATCTTTTTTTAAGGAAAACAAGTCTTTAGAAACAGAGGTGACCCTAGAAGTGATAAGTGAAGAGGTGCACCTGAAAGTCTGTTATCAGCTATTTGTGCCTGGCTCTGCTTCAGATTTCTCATTTCGATGTGACGGCAGCTGAAAATTGGATAGATACTGACTTCACCTCAGACAAGACTTTCTCTTTTTGTCTTCAAGGGCAACTTAAGAGCTTTACCCTCTGAGGTCATAGAGAACCGCAGGATGCTAGAGAAGGAGCTTTCAGGAGAGGGAATCAGTGCAGAAGTGCAGCATATTTTGATAATTAAACTACAAACTATAGGAAGTGTGAGGGAAGCTGGAAAAGCCTAAGTTTCAGGAGGCTTGTTCTTAAAATCAGGTATTGATGAGGGTTTTTCTTGTGGACAAAAAGCAGGTTTACTTTCCAGCACTGTCTCTCAAAACCATGACCTGTCCTCACAGCCGCCCCCAGCCCTGGCCACGGGTCTGCCAAAGGACGTGGGCCCAGGGAGATGCTCGCTTGTGGGAAGCTTGGGAGGTTCCCTCTGGCGCTGCAAGGGCTTGTCCCTGGGAGACCCTGCCCAAAACGGGGAGAGAGGAGGAGGCAATGGCCCAGAGATACAGGGAACAAGCCCTGGCCTGCGGCCTGTGGGGCGAGGAAGGGGCTGGGGGCTGGGAGAGGGCGGCCTCGGAAGGGGAGAGGCTCCGAGGGAGGCGCTGGGGAAGAGGCAAGGAGAAGCGGAGAAGCATCTGGTGAGACAAGCAGGCGCTGGAGATGAGGTCGACGCAACAGCCAAGATGCTGCTGGATTAGCTGCCTCCCGGAGTGGCATTTCAATTCCCCGGAGAAAGCCTTGAAGACGGTGTGCTCAGGGACACGTACTTCTATCAGCTTCATCTATTTTAGCAGCAGCTCCCAAGAAAAATGGACAAAGGTATGAATGTCCTTCTGACTCCTACAGCAGAGCCTTGCAACGTGCCCTGTTAAAATGTGAAAATAACGTGTAGGACATATTTGCTGTGCCTACTTGTGTGTCTGGTGTATGCCTGCTGGTTCTAGTGGGTCTAGCATGTGTCAGAGCGAGTTGCGTGTGAGCAAACTGATCTGCTCACATGCAGTGCATCTGCCTGCAGAAACACAGAACTCTGGCAAACCCAACTGTCTCGCCAAGTCAGCCAGACAACAGTAAATCCAGCTGAGCTCTCTGAATTAGCAGTTTAATTCTTTAGGAAACAGTACAATAAATACTTCAAAGTGTTCCTAAACATAAGCATCTTTTACTTTGACTCACGTAAGCAATATGATAATTCAGATGAAATCATATAAACACCTACACACATTTATCTGACTTATTTTTGCTTTACAAATGCTTTGCAAGGGAGCTGTTTCTCTAGCAGATCAGCATCATGAGTCTGCTCGTGGTTTCTTCGCTGTAGCACTGAGCTCCTACTTTCCTAGGACAACCTATTCTCTTCTTTTCCAACTGTTCTGGAGTTTTACAGGGTCTTTTATCAGGGAGCTCCCTGCCTGCCCACGGCCGTCTCTACAAGTTCTCAGCACCTGGTTTCTCTGCTCAGTGCTGGGGACGCTCAGCGCTCTCAGTGCCCGCAGGGATACGTACCTTGCCCTGGACACCAGGCAGAGCAACATCCACACGTGCCAAATGGGCATTCAGTCTGACAGGAGGAGATGGAGAGAAAGAGTCCCCGACCACAGGCAGAGCCAGCAAGCTGCTTGTCCTCACACTGCTGCATCCCCTGGAAAGGCGTCCAGGTGAGAGCCTGAGCCTTCAGAGACTCCTTCAGCTGTTCTCCAGTGTTCTCCTGCCGTGTTCTCCCTCCATGAGCGTGGCTTACTTTATTTCTGAGTAGGTTACAAAGCAAGCTGTGCCACACATTTCCCAGCACCCAATGACAAAACAACGTGCCCCAAATTCTTTTTTCTTTTTTTTTTTTCCTCGCACTGTTTCATCCATTCATGAATGGTGAGGAGGGGTTAGGCTGTCACGGAACTTCATCAGTGAGTGCCTGGGAGTGCTGCTGTTAAAGAGGACGACAAACGAGCAAAGGGGCTGTAAGCAGAGCAGAGAGCCCAAAGAGCACCACGACAGAGACTGCAGCAGGCCGGTGGGAACGCCCTCACTTCCCTCTGCTTCGTTCAAGCAGCTTTCCAGAACAACACTGCTCTTTGTCTCTCTCAGTTTTAGAAATAAGCACGGGCAGTTGAGCTGTCCGTGCCACTTGGGCACGACCCCCAGCCGCCGTGACAGTCCCTCTGCAGAGCCAGCGCCGGCCGGAGCTGGTGGAGCCGCTGCAGCTCCTGCTGGGTGCGGGGAGCCAGGAGCACACTGCTGGGGAGCCAAGGGCTTCAGTGGCTTTATCAGCCCAAGCCGAGGTGCTCTCACCGCCTGCCAGCTTCCCTTGGCTTTCAATATTTCATCAGGGGCCACTGCAGCACCGTGCCACCCCACCTCCTCTCCGCGGCCTCGGGGCAGGGAAGCGGCAGCATCACCGCAGCTGGACTCTCACCCACCTCTGTTTTCTGGAGTTACTCCTAGCAGACACCTTCCCAGGAGAGGAGCAGCCCTTCCCTGAAACCTGCTTACTTTCCAAACTCGGGCTGCCATAGCAACACGGTACAGCGAGTTAGCTGGGATCTTCCCCCGTGCCTCCGTTAAGCTCCGTAGCAGGAGCGCAGCTTCTGAACCACCGCATCTCTTCAGTCTCTGTTTTCGTCTGTTGTTGTTGTGTTTTTTTCTGTAAACACACATCAAATACAATGTGTGAAACTCAGCCCTGCTAAGTGGGGAAGCTGAGTTTTGTAGACTCATCCTCTGCTAGCAGAAACGGTGCAAGCTTCCCACGGGACCTGCCGCCGGGACGCCACGCAGCTACCAGAGCCCTTAAGGAACGGTCCCTGAGCGCACACAGAGCTTGAAAGAGCATCAGCTGGGCTCCCCGGCTTCTGTGAGACTGGTTTCACACCTGACCAAAGCCTCCCTGATCTGACTTCGTTTTATAAGGAGCTGATGCTTTTTTCTGATACTTTGATGGATTTTTTTCCTTTAATACCAAAAACTGACACATTACTAATATAAGGAAGAGTTCGCAGAATAAACTTCAGTGCATTAATTATTGAGGAATATAATCCAAATTTATTTAATGAATTAATAATAAGTCATAAGGGTATTTTAATAATGAAATACTTCTAGTTGTGTTTCAATAATTATAGCTGGCTTTCATAATTACACTGCTGCAGTGAAAATAAAATCAAAATCAATTAGGTGGTAGCAATTCTGTCCCAAGAGTGCCCTGTGAAACTGTATCTATATCAGGTTTAAAGGGATGTTATGAAAATCAATGTTGGTTTAAACTAGCACACAGCTGGTACCCTGCTTCACTCCTGGAAAGAAATGAGGGTTCCCCATGGTTAGGGTTGCTTCTGGAGGTGAGACGTTGCTGTCCTTGGAAGAATTTGGAAGCAGACTCACCATCTTACACAAGTGCTCAAAGAGCCTTTCTCCAGGCAGCACCCTGCCTCCACATCAGCACAGCACGTAAACAGTTCAGGTCACGTCCCAAGCACACGGGCCCCATCATCACCCCAGTCTCCTCCACCTGCCCACCCATGCCCTGCTGCCCTCCAGCTGCAGTGAGTGTGGAGGCCCTGGGGGCAGGACCAAGGGAGGGCAGGCAGCACCGCACAGCTCACCCCATGTTGTTGTATTGGTTTAAAGATAACATTCCTGCAGTATTTACCCAAAGGGCAGATGAAGGGTTTGCATCTCCCTCCCATCCTGGGGAGCCTTTATCCCACCCCCCCAGCTCAGCTGCTGAACTCTGAAAGCAGCTGGGTTTCTTTAACCTTTTTCATCTCAAAAAAAGAGTGTTTGGAACTGGAAAGAGCTCCCAATTCAGCCTGTTGAGTAAAGTTGTCATTTCTAGCAGCTGGGATCCTTCCCAAAGGCTGCTGAGCACCACAGCTGGGTTGGAGGGAAAACGCGATCTTTCAGCTGCTCCAACAGCCCCAGCAGCTGAGATCCACAAAGAAGCATCCCTGCTTCCTCCCTGCATCTGGCTACCAGGCTCTGCAGGCAGCTGGGATGGTTGGTTCCCCAAGTTAGCTTGGTGGCATCAGTGTCCTGACACCGCCCCAATACCAACCACACTGCAGAGCACCAAACACAGAAGATTCAGGTCCAGTGCAAAATGCTCCAGGATGCACTTTTTCTGTTTAATGCAGTTTATTTTGTCTGCTGCTGCAACAAGTTGATCTTCCTGGTTCCCTCGCCCTGCTCATACCTGCCTCAGCTCCCTTTACATAAGGCTGAGGATGCAACCATTTGATCTCCCCTTTCTTCGTGACAAGAAAGCTCCCTCAGCAGCTGCCAGTCATGCTTAGCATTCCCCCATGCTGGAACACATACCTGCCAAACACCTGGCTGCTCCTCGTTGTGGGGACTTGGGGAATATTCCCTTCTCCTGAATATGTTACACAACACGGCATTTCCATGCAGCGGGTTCCATAGCATGGACGCCTGGCACAGAAAGAGCTCAGAAGCAGAAAAGTGATAGAGGGCTGCCCAAAAGAGGAAAGAACAGAGACTTTCAGCATCAAAGATCAAGAGCCTTAAAATAGAAAAGGGAAAACTCAAGTAATATTAGGGCAAAGTATTCATAACCAAGAGGTCAATCGGGCAATAGAATAATTTATCCAGAGAGATGTCGTCACCAGAGCTGGAGCACAAATGAGATTTGACACTTGGAGAAGTAGGGGAGAGAGACTCTGACACTGGTGTGAAAAATGTCTTGTGCCTCAAGGAAATCTGCAGGCTTGTGACGGGGAGATGTTGGTGTTGCTGGTCCGGGCTCCCTTCTCTCTGCAACCTCTTCAGCATCACTGCAAACTGTGCTTAGCACAGAAGAGTTGCAGGTATGGCTTCAGTGAATACAAGTGACTGATATTTGTGCCCTCTGCAATTTAAGGAGAGACCAGCATTACCTGTGACTTAATCACTGCCATGTAATTACACATTCAGTATGCAAATTCCCTTCTCACACAAAAACACAGCCGCACTGTGCCGTGATACCACAGTAATGCTGCTCATGAATGCTCGTATTTTGGATCATAAATGGAATATAATGCACTGTGCTTTACGGCAGAGATCATTACTGAACAAATACCCATAATTCTGTCCTCCAAACTGCAGTGCAGGTCACCGTTGTGCTTTAATTACAGTAGCAGCCAGGAAGTCCTGTCAGTAGGGAGGCTCAATTGTAATCCTGAGAGAAAATGCATAAGAAATCAACCTAAACCAGATTAAACGTCGGGTTTGCTTTACCATAGCTCTTGCAATTATGTTCAGCATATCCTAAATATTCACACTGAATAACTCACATACTTTTGCATCAAAAATAGTGGCTAGTTAAGCACAAACGGGCTTCAATTTCTGAGTCTGTTATTTTAAAACAGTCCCCGGAATTATATTCCAGTGCATCAGTTATCACTTCACCATGTACTGCTTTGAGCATCTGCTATTCAAACCATGTAGCCTATTCCCTAAATTACCTAGTGCTTCTTCTGACTCCTGACTTAGGACAAAGTCCCGTAAGAAGATCTGATGCAAGAATACATCATATGCAATACTGCACAGCCACAGATGTTAATTGAGCCCATGAACACAGCTGCAACAAGAAATGTTCAGGTGTGAAGGTTCCTACTCTGAGCCAAATTCAGAGATGTTCAGCATCCAGAGTTAGCCCAGAAAATGGGCAATTTTGCAACATTTGCACAGTACTTTGACTGCCCAGTCACACACAAAAACCTGTAAATATGCATAAGACACAAGGTAGTGTTCATCAATAAAGCCTGCCAATGGAGAGAAACCCACAAAAGGAGCAAAGAACAATAGTGACATTGCAAAGGTCCCCTTGCTGTGGGAAGGGAGGTGGCAGACCTTTCCTGCTGCTTCAAGCCAGCCCTCAGCTCTCCCTCCAGAAGAGCCCAAGGCCATGCCACTTCAGCAGTAGCCTTGGTGGGCAGGAGGCTTGGAGGAAATCTGCAAGAATATTTTTGTGCTGAAACGTTCTGAGCCAGTTCGATGCATGCTGTCTGCCACAGGAGAGTCAAACCAAGCCCGTCCTGCTGTGAATGCTGCTCCCCGAGCTGGCCTTAGAAAAACAAGATGCCAGAACACCGGGACCGTGTACCTGTGTCCTCCTGCTATGGCCACCACCCTGGAGGGCCCCATTCCCGCAGCCCCCACGCCGGTTTCAGCAGCAGGCACACACTGAACTCACGGCGTGCAGCACTGGAGGTCACACTCAGCATTCTCAATTTTATGCTGCCCTGCAGGTGCACAAGAGAACAAGCATCTCTACTGATACCAGAGGAATTATATGTAAGATTACAGCTGCTTCCCTCACGGATTTCTGTGGATGGTGGCAGCACAGGGCAAAGCCTGTAAGGGCCGAGCGCAGCCCCAGCAGGGCACAAGGAGGAAACCCACCCTGCCAGATGACGCCCACTAACACGCGGCTTGGTACACGCTGGCTCTGTTTGCAACTCCACCCCATGCTGGATAATCCAGGTGTAGGAAATGGTACTTTTTAATGCCCATTTTCCCTCCTTCATCTAGCTCAGCTTTTCTATTCTTTCTTGCCGCAATTGGTTGTCCTTAAATAGACTGAAGTGCTGTTCAGTAGGTCAATCCATTTCATCAAGTCATTCAGCTTGACCTTTCGCAATGCACAGCAGTGCAATTTATACTGCAAGTTAGAGTGCCACTAAGCATTGCACTCATCCAATTTCTAGCCAGGAGAAAATGAGGGAGGGTAAGAGCAGTGGCAGATTGCTCTAACCGCTGATTAGTGCTTGGGCCCTCGTTACAGGCACAGCAGTGAAGTGCCTTCCGTACCCAGCAACTCTACAGGGAGGAAAGAGCGACAGCGAGAGCGTTGTGCGATCCCTGGCTCCCCCAAGCAGTGACTCACACAAGAGGCCCTCACCCAGCGGCGCTGAGAGTCCTCGAGGCTCTGGCACACGGCACAGCGTGCTGCCCCGTCCCTGCTGCGTGAGCACTGCAGCACGAGAGCTGCTGCTGGTGCCTCGCCTCGTGCACCCGCAGGCAACTCGCATGCGCAATCCGAATGCAGCTGGCAAAGGGTGGGCAGGGGAAACTCCCTCTCATCCTCTTTCCTAAGTGACGCATCAGATAGAATTGCTGCTCAGACAGCGACTGCTTCTCTGTGTGCAGCCTTTGCTAGGGAAGCAAGATTCCCATTAGATGGAAGGAGCAGTTTGTCACTGTGAAGCTGTACATCCCTGAATGTTCCAGTTCCTAGATTAGAGCCTGTACCTGGTGCACCCAGAGGGTCTCACTCCATTTCTTTTCCCCCTTCAAACAAATACTCTCCTTCCCCTCACAATCCCACAGAACCTTTTAGGAGCCCAAGGAGAGCAGCAGATGCTGAGAACGTGGCACACGTTGCCCTGGCTGCAGGTGACGGAACCTCCTTAGGCCCACGCGACTTCTCTGCACCTCTGTTCCAGTCCCACCAAGACTTTCTGCTGTGTTTGGGCCTGCTGCAGTTCCCAGCTTGCTCCTTGCCACCTCCAGAGCTGGTGCAGCTCAGCCTGGGCTAAAGGATGCCACCCTGTCACCTGCAAGCCAGCAGTGTCTGCTGGCGGTGCAGCTCCTGAAGCCACCAGCTCTGCTCCTCCCTCACCATCACACTGGAAGGGGTCCATGTACATATAATTGATGCATTTTTAACTTGAAAATGTGACACAAACTTCCCTCAGGAACGTCTAATTCACATTTTAAGTAACAAAAGGGCTCAAATCCCTTTCTTGCCTACTTAGTCATGCTGCATTTAGTATAAGCGAGATGAAATGCTAAGCTCAGGGAAGATCAGAGAGAAATTGTATGATTTCCACATTATAGGATAATTCCATGGCTGACTTACCCAAATGTGTGAGATGAGACGCCACACTCAGACAACGCTCACAGTGCGGAGCTGAACTCTGCGCCGCGGAGTCAAAGGAGGACAGAGCAGGGGGCAGCAGGAAGAGCAGGAGATAACAGAGGGGGCACGGAGCCCTGGCACAAGTGCCCCCACCTGCCCCAGCACTGCTCACCGCAGCGCAGGCAGCTGCCGGCTGCAGTCCCCTGGGGCCACCTCTTTGTACGCTGAGCTGCTTGGCGCTAACCTGTGCCCAGCCCTCTGCGCCGGGGCAGGTGCTGCCAGTGCCCTGACCACAGCCCCCTTGCTACCCCCTCGAGGGAGTTACCTGCCCCACTAGGTTTGGATGCAGCTTTTCCTTCTCACCCCTTTGACTTCCTTTTGTTAACCAAACTGAGTTTTATCTCAAATCCGAGCATCTCTCCAGAACAGAAGGCTTAAATGCTTCATTTTCACCAAGTTAAAACGAAGCTTTTGTTTTGCCAAAAATATCCCTTTCAAAATACTTCTAGTATTTTGTTCCACTAGTCACCAGATTAAATCCAAATTAACAAATATTGTCACTCATCACAGAGCTATATTTTTTGGAAAGCAAACTATTTGTTAAAAAATCACACCCCTACTCTCACCAGTCAGGCACACACACTTGGGGAGGCAGCAGGAGCCTTTCCAAGCCCTCCCAGACTCACCAGCACCCGGAGGGAGCTCTGCCCTTCCCTGGGGCTTGGGAAGCCCCCCCCAAGGTCCTGCAGCTCCTCCCACACCCCAGTCAGTACTGAGCTGGCAGTCACTGCTATTTGTTATCTCATCGCTCCATTACTGGTGAATATAAATGCTTTACAGCTGTGTCCCCAGCTATGGCCACCTCTTCAGGAGGGCTCCTGCAGCATTCACCTCTGGAGCAAGGCTGGCTGCCCTGAGCCTGGTCTCCAGCCCAGCCCCTGCAGGCAGCCCCTTCCACCCCGGGGGACACCGGGAGGGCCTGGCTGTGCGGGGCAGGGACCCCTGACAGCAGCTGCTCGTGGCCTCATCCAGCAGAGAGCGGCTGGCGGGGACCCCAGCAGGACTGGTGGCCACCAGGCCGTTGGCCTCCAAAGTCTCTGCATGAGAGACACTCGTAGCCACTTATCTCGCAGCCCAGCGCAATTTAATTATCAACTTGGAAGCTATCCAGCAAAGCATAAAAAGTCGACCCATTCCAGTTGTTTAGGTATATCATTGCCCTGCTAATTGAGTTTGATGGGAATTTCAAGTGGATTTTACAATATTTTCCTTAAGTGCTGTTATGTTTAACTCTTTCCTGATTTGGGTGTCCCTGATGGCAGCGGGGCAGAAGGGGTGTACCTCCAAACTCAGACTGTCGTAGCAGGTGACATCCAGGGAGGCAGGCAGAAGGCTGGGCTGCAGCCACAGGGGTGCCCGCTCAGGACCCTGAGAGCTGGCTCCTGCTGAAGATTCACCGGGCATCAGCTCACGCCAAACCACAGTAACAGCCCCTGGCTTGTGTCTGCTGCAGGGAGGGCTGTGCACGAGGATTTTCCATTACATCAGATACTGACACCAGCTTTGGTAATGTGACACAGCAAGGGGATGCAAGGCATTCATAATCAAACAATTCACAGACAATGCTCTTCTAACTCACCCCAAATCATTCCACCTCCAGAAATTCACCCTGCTATGGTGCTCAGATAACTCTGAGAGCCCAGGAGCCCCAGCTGTAACCAGAGAGCCCAGATCCTTATCTCCGCAAAGCAGAAGCTGTGGGAAGCAACAGTATAAAGGGTGCTTTGTGGGGGTGGCACCGTTCCCATGCAGCTTCTGCACAGCCACAGATGTGACTCGCAGCATCGGCACCCCCAGGAGTTCTGAGGCCCAGCTCTCAGCACAGCAGCAAACAACACAACCTCCTAGTGGGTCGTGCAGGGAGAGTCTTCCAGGGTTGTATGTCTTCTGCGAGTAGCGAGAGTAATGTATTGTCTGCTCTGTCACTGTTATTTAAATTCTTATGGTGTGATAAGCCTTTAGAAAATAAGAAGAAACGCTGAGTTTGTATGAAAAAAAAATCTTTGAGGACTCTGCCCATCCCACAATATACATTATTTGGGAGTCATTTTGGATCAGGTGAAGATGCTTTCATTACCAATGAAAGTGCATGAAGGAGATGGTGGAGAAGGCATCTAATGAGATCTCCACAGGCAGCAAGCGTGGCTGAGAAGCTGGTTTATCTCATGGGATGCTGGTCAGAGACACCCGGTCCTTGTCCCAGGGAAGCCCCCTTCTCTGCCCATGAGAGCCTGCTCCTACCTCGGGTTTACCCTCTTGCTTCCCCATTTGAAGGCTCACCTATAAATTATACAGCCTCCTGCCAATTCATGCAGTAGCAGAGCAAAAAGCAAGTTTTAAAAAGACACCAAGACATTTCTGGCTGTGGGGCTTCCTCTGTGCTGCTCAGCGGGCCCAGCTGGTCCCTGCGCACACGCCCGGGGACCGGGCCAGGCAGCTGCAGCAGCTGGCCGGGGTCTGTCCTTTCCTGTCCAGTCCCTTACTCGTAATCTTTTTTTTTTTTTTTTTGGCTAAGTACTATGCAGATTCGATTCTCCCAGCGATCAGCTGTGACCTTCGATTCACACTGACTGTTCACCTCCCCAGACACGGGTGCTGGTGGAGGAGCTGGGAGCATCCCTGCCAGGGCAGCAGCAGAGCCAGCCACTGGGTTGCCTTTTGCCATGACATCTGCTCTCCATCCACAGAGCTCCCAAGCACAGGAGCAGGAGACTCCTCTCACATCAGGAGTGACTGCAGAGGCACACGTAATCCTTGCTGGCACCAGACTCTCCATTTCTTGTTTGAATGATGCTGCCACAAACATTTATTGTCACAAAAGAGGTTATTCAAACACAAGCAATTAGGCAACTATATTAGCATATTTTTCATTGTAATATTACAACAAAGGGTATATTCCTCCCAGTGAATGTATTTATAGGCTTTCGGAGCTAATATTTGTTTAAATGATTAATATGTTTTTCAAATACATGTGACAAGTGTGGCAGAAATATTTTTATCTCTGCAAACAATGTTCTGAAAGGCAAGAGCTCATGAGTCTCCAGGAGGGCTGGTTTCCAGGTTCAACAGAGTTTTTCAAGACACAAAAATTAAATTTTTATCATAACGAATTCCAAGAGAAGGACTTTCTGCAAGGAACGTTTAGAATAGATTGAGGCTTCAAGACCTCCACACCAACCCCGACACCTTCCTGGACGGCACATCTCCAAAGCGCCTCTGGCTTATCTGCGTGGTTAGATGGCTGTCTTCACTCCACGTGCGTACAGTGCTCTTACACTGATAAGAGAATCCCAATATATTGATAGTTGAAAAGCAAGGGTCATGACGGACCTGTGTGCCACAATTTCCTAACCAACATTTTGCTTGTACTGAACACCCTTCATGCTAAGGGACATGGGACTTTAATCAAAACTCTGTTTGTGCCGCTCACAGCAGTTGTCTTTACACACCCACGTTACACGCTGCTTTTGCTGTTCTTTGTCTTAAACAAGCACACTCCCCAAAACAGGGTGATCTGCAAACTCCCTCTCTCTGTCCTCGCTTTTAAAACAAAAACAAAAGCATAGAGAGAAGCAAGTTCAAGAAGCTTGATTTGGACGTGTCTGAAATTGAGAAGCCTCTGCTAGAGTAAGCAGAGCTGCGGGGTTATGGCACCGAGCACTGAGCCCCAACAAGCCTGGACCAGGACCCAGTGCTAGGCCAGAGGGCCCCTGGCTGCCCTGCCTGGCCAGCTTATTGCTGGCCCGACTGCCTGGCGCGGCTAATGCCTTCCCCCTAATCCTCCCTGATTTCCCAGTGCTAAAACTGGTCAGACTGGGGCAGGAGAGATGGGGTGGGACCTGAGCAGGGGCATTGTGAAATGCTGCTGTTTGTTTCATACCCTCTACAAAAGTTCGGAAAAGTTATGAATAAGCCTCTTAATTCCAGCTGCTCCCCTGGGCCAGCTCTCTGACAGTGCTGTTTATTGACTCGCATGTCTGCCCCATTACCTAGCGTCCCGCTTCTCAGAAGCACACTGTTTTCTGGGGCTGGCTGGCTGCAGCATACCCGGGCGGCAGCCTCTTGTCCCTGCAGTGTCTTTCCAGACATTCAAAGCCTCATTTTTTTTTTCCACTGACAAGCCCCATGTCCTCAGCAACTTTCTAGAGCTGGAGGAATAAGGCTGACATTAACAGAAGAGTATAATACGTCTATGATCAATACTGCAAGTGAAATCGCAGCCTGTGATTTTTCTGCCAATTCTAGTCATCTCACTCCTTTCCTCTTAAATGACAACTGAGATGTTATTTACGTTGTACTCAGCTGTACAAGGAAGTGGAGTCTAAAGAGGAATATATTAACACCACCTGTGGAACCAAAATAGCAGTCATCTGTAGAGGAAGCTGGGGTGTTGGACTGCAGTCTGAAGTCTCTGTTTAGGAACTGTGAACGTAAACTCTGCTGAGGTTTCAGGACTGGGTCCCATGTTAATGGGATAAATCCTCCTTCACAGGGAGAAGAATCCTGGGAAGTTTTCCATTGGCAAGGGGAAAGCCAGGCTGCCAGCCCTGCACGGCCAGACGCTGGAGGTGGCACGGTCTGTGGCCCACTCTCACCAAGCCGTGGCACGGCAGTTTCCCTGCTTGAAGCACAGTTCTGACCCACAGGGCTCCAACTCAGACCCCTGAACAAGGAGCTCTGTGGAGCTGCGGCTTTCCAGGACTGAATGGCGCGGACAGGCTCGTTAGTGCCATTTCCAGAGATTCCCCGTGCTTTTCCGGTAACTTCCCTTTCATTAACTGTGCCTGCCGGGCGCAGAGGCGGGCGGGGGCAGGCAGTACGTCCCGCACACCGCCAGGCACTGGTGTCGCCCACCTTGCCGGGGGAATCGGAAGGCTGCCCGGGCTCCGGGAGCAGAGGGAAATAATGCAGGCTCCCGCGCCCCGCAGACCTCGGGGCCTGGTGGCAGGGGCACAGCGCCCAAACCGCGCGGGGGCTCGGCAGCGTCGGGGGCACCGGCAGCCCCCGCCTCGGGCTGGGCGCAGGCAGCAGGCAGGCGTTGCCTGCGGGCGGGAGGACACGAGCAAGCCAGCGGGCACCAGAGCTGGGAGAGCACGCGGGCAGCGCTCACAGGATGTGGGGAGGAGGCGTGAAGCGAGGCGGTGCAACCGTCCGCATCAGCCCCCGGCACCCATTGGTTTCTTTCTGCATTCTTCCTTGCAAAGAGTAACTGTAAACTCCGATAAAACCCTTACAACAACCGCCACCTTGCAGCCGTGCTGGAAATGTGGTTTTCCACTATTTCTGCTGTCTGCAGCAAGAGTAAACTCACAGATAAATTCATGACCCTGGATTCTTTTGAAAATTCTCTAAATAAAGACTTAAAAATGCATGGCTTTGCTCAAGATCACCCTGTTTGTGTTGGTATGAGGCCAAAATCCATGAAAAATAGCATGTATGCCAAAAAAATCAATTTTATATAATAAATACAGATCATTTGGATGTTTCTTGCCAAAAACAATGCAAACATATACATCCTTCATGATTCTTATCACAGCACAGCTGAATCTTTAATACACTCTACTGAGAAGCTACTAAAAGGCAAGAACGTGCTGTTTAACTACCACAGATCAATGGTTAAAGTTTCTTCATTTCCATCAACTACAATGACTTTTAACAGTCAAAACTGTGAAATTCAGATTATTGCAAAAATTAATAAACCAAATATCAAAGACTCAATCTAAGTGAAAACCAACTTCTAATGAATATAGAATCTGTTAGTAAAAAGTATGTTTCTGGCAGCACTAAAATTGCTTGATGTCACTGAAAAAAATGCTTACCGCAGAGTAGCTAGTCTGAGTGCTACATTCCCAACAACCTTGTGTATTTAAAGCACACAAATACTTCAGGGCACACTGTAACATCCTGCACCATTTTTTGGAACACAAACATGTTGCTGCAAATAGTTTAAATTCTCTATTACAGCCTAGGTGGAATAAATAAAATATTCCATCTGCCTAATGTGACATGCAGATCAGACCCCTGTGGGTAATACTGGAGTTTGCAAAGGTGCATATGGGATGCCACAGCAAATTTAATAAATGTAAAGAAGGTTGGCTTATTTTTTAAAATAACCTTTATGTTATCCATGCTATAAATTATGTAAGAAGGCACTATTGAGAATGTGACACACATGCACACACACATACACTGGGGAAAGCCAACATGCCCAACCCTACAGCGTTGTGCCAGGCACTGCCGAGGATCCTTCTGTTTGCAGGCAGCCCAGATTTGGCTGCAGCAGAAACAAGACGAGTGATTCAGAGACCCGTCTCCGCGAGGACCTCATGTTCCCACGTCTGCCCACGCTCTGCTAGGCTGTGCAAGGAGCCCGCTTTATTTAAAGTATGAAACGCGCTGTTTCATTTCATGACTGGCATTTGTAGACTGTGACAGGGACACGGTCTCGGAGGGCCACACCGCTGCTCGCGGAGCCTCATGTAGGAGCAATTCCTATTTATAGCTCACTCAGCGCAACATCCCCTGGGCTGTGGCTCACGGTGAGCGTGCTGCACGCCTCCCGCACGCACCCGCTGCTCCACGCACCCCCAGGAGGCCCAGGCTGCTGCTGGGCACGGGTGGGCACCAGGAGGGCTCCTCTTGGTGTCAATCCGTGGGCACGATGGGGCTCCCTGTGTGGCGCCTATTGAGCCTCAGAAACATCCACACCCGGCTTAAGGGCTGTGTGGAAACCGAGGTTGCTCCGCTCCTTTTAAAAAGCCCAAATGGCGATCTCTAATACTGAGCAAAAACCTCTCTTCGGTGCATCGATGGGTGTAAGCCTGTCCCGGTGTTACACAGACGTCCCCATGCGGGATGTCTGTCGAGGGCCAAGCCCTGGAGGTACACCCCAGCTGGACCTGGCTCAGGAGAGCGCCTTCCCTGCCCCTCCTGCCCCTGGTGCTCCCTGCTGCAGGAACATGCACAGGAGATGGACACCTCGAGCCTATAAGCCTTGCCTGTTTAGGAAAGCCATCTGGAAGAAAAGGGAAGATCTGATGAAGTCAGATGAATCGGAGAGGCTATCAGCTAGCTCCTTAAAAATGACCATATCTCCTTTCTGCTTGGCTTGCCTCAAAAAACATGTTTAAAAATATATTTATGCCTCTCCTTTTTTTATTTCTCCATGTATCATTGCAGGGCTTTTTGCTCATAGAATTCACACACGCATATTTACACACGCAAATAGTAAAAGGTGAAGGTAAATGAGCTGAAGTCTTTAATTATAGGCATAGGCCAGAAGCAGAGGCTGGTTTCTCACACACCTTCCGCAGCCACCTCTTAAGCCAGAAAATCCCCTGATGCCCAGAGCTCCCCACTCCTGGCAGCGGAGGCTCCTTGCCTGTCCCTCACCTGGGCAGCGCTGCTGACCACTGGGCAACCCCGTGCAGGACAGGTCTAGCCCTTGGTGGTCTGAGGCTTTCTTTTTTTTCCTTCTTTTTAAATCTCCACTAATAGTTGGAGAGGTTGCATTTCATAGCAAAGTTTGCAAAGAACTATAAGAGAGCATGTAACTGCTGGCAGTGGTGCCTAATGAAGTGTGTTTGAAATATTGAAGTATATGATAAACCATTATGTAAATTAAATTCATTGATAGCTCTGCTATGAAATCGCTCTGGTAGCAGAATAGTAGATAAACATGGAGCTTAGAAAGTGTCATTTATTCATCCTTAAAATGGTTCCAAGTTTCTAGTGATTCATTGTCATTCAGCAGAAAACAAAGAGAACATTAGTTTCACAACTAAACTTGAAAGAACAGATCTCTGATTCTGAAAACATCCGTGCCACGCTGAGGTTTTCAGATGCTTTGAGCCTTGCCAAGCCAGGCCTTTCTCTTGTCCTTCGTGGGTCCCACACTTCCCAGCTGCAACTGAAAATTCATCCTAGTGCTAACAGAGCCCAGGAACCTCCAGAGGAGTCTGCATGGGAAGAGGATGAAAGCACAAGTCCAGAGGTTCCTGTTGCTGCCCGTTGCTGGCATTTGCTTCTTGGCTGCCAGCACAGTAAGCACTTAGCCATGGAAATGGCACGTGCTATGATCTCCGCACCTCCCTGTGCTTCCAGGGCAGCTTTTCCCAGCACAGGCCGTGCAGCAGGCTCGCTGGCCAGCATTCTGCTCCTCGTGCACACACTTGAAGGAACCTCGGGGAGGTTAGCAGATGTGCACATGGAAAACGAAAATCAACGCCTTATTGGGTCTGTTTTCTAATAGGCATTAAGAATGCTCACTTTATTCAGCCTCAGGTGTCCCAAGCAAGAGGCCAGGTGCCACTGCCCGGAGAGCCCCTCACTCCTCAGGCCAGCAGGCGAGAGCCGTGTGCTGGGCTGGGGCTGCCTCTTCTGCTCTGACGGCGCTAGCTCGTACAGTGAGCATTTCTAACATCCCCTGGATCGTTTGAGTTAAGTGTGGGTAAAGATGTTCCCACTGTGCTCTGCTGCAGAGCAAGAGGGGAGCAGCTCTGGAGAGGTGCTGCTGAGAGCAGATCAGGGAACGCAGGGCTCCGGAGGTCACGTTGTCCACACCGTTGCTGCAGTCCAGCTGCCAGTCCACTCTGCCTTGGTGAATCTACACTGTTTAAGACTGAATTTTGGAAATTTCCAGCTCTCTAATTAGAACACAGTTTTGCCTGGTAAAGCAGTTGCCCACCATGAAACACGAACAATCAGCCGTGGTCACCTTCACAGAGCATCAAGTCAGAGCCGCCCTGAAGCCCTCACCCGTGTGCCACCGGGTTCGGCAGCCACGCGCCCTGCCCAGGTCCCCAGGCACCGCAGTGCCGGCGGGTGGCTGCGGGTGCAAGCCGCGACGGTGTGTGAGCGCAGAGCAGCAGGGAGAGGCTGCCAGCAGAGCGGGTCCATAGAACGGGGGCAGACAGGGCACAGGGTGTCCCTGTGGCGGGGAGCTGGGGACAAGCTGCAAGGGACAGGCAGCACGACGGCAGCAGCTGTCCTGCAGCCCTGAGCCCCGCAGGGCAGCGCAGCCAGGCAGAGCGGGGCCCCAAGGGTGCGAGCGGGGTGGGCGTGAGGGGTTAACGCTGCCGCCACCACCACCAGCCAAGCGTGCTGGGAAGGAGACAACCCGCTGCTCTGAAACTAATTTTACAGCTTACCTCCTATCAAATATCCTGGGCCCCCCTCAAAAACCCTCTTTGAGAGGAGCGCTCCCAACCCGCTGGAAAACCCGTGGCGTGTTTTGATTGGCACGGTTGCTGCCAGACGTTAGGAGTTATAAATAAACATCTCAGCAGGGCCTGGAAAAGTCCGGCTCATTCTGCCGGCCCCGAGACAGTGTGAGTGCCTCTCCGCGGGGTCGGTCCCTCGCTGGAGCCCCTCCACCGCATTACATAAGCGCCGAACAGGACATTACTGCATGTGTGCGAACAACTCCTGTTACAGGAACAGCAACTCCCATTCAGCGAGCAAATTGCTGTAAGCTCTCAAAAGGCCCCTTTTCTCTCAGCCTCTCAGCCCGAAAAGCTGAGGGCCAGGGAATTGCAATTTGCATCACCAGGTACAAAAGGCAACGTAAACTCTTGCTCCCCTTGCTCCTTGCTAGGAATTGTGTGCAGGAGCCGGTGGCACAGGGTGTGGACCAGGGCACCTCACACGGCACCAGGGAGACCACTGGGAGAGGGGACAAATTCATGTCTCAAAGTCTCCTTTCTTCTGCCAGGACTTGGTGCCCCAGCTCATGGGGATGGCCAGCTGGCCCGCAGGGCATTCCCCCCTCGCAGGCAGGGACACCACGCTGGGTGCAGCAAGCAGCTCTGGGACAGGGATGCTCCCAGGGCATTCCCCTGCACTGCAGTGTGCCTGCAGCCCCTCGGTGCCAGCCCTGCTCCCCAGCCCACGCCGCACAGCACCCGGAGCCAGGCAGGCCCGGTCCCACGGTGCCAGCGCCTGCTGCTGCGCGTGGAGCCCGGCTGATGTATGGCGCGAGCCGTGCTGGTCCCGTGATCTATTGCAGCCATACTTCACCCAACGCTGCTGCTCCTGTGATGTGTTATTGCAATACATCACTGGCAGGACGGGCGGCAGGACCACGAATCCGACAGGTGCCCTTCATCAAGGCATTTAATTCCCCGGCTCTCAACTTTCCTTCCTTCCCCAGAAAATGAAGGCTGTAAGTACTGCGTGGGCTGGGAGATTCCCAAGTCATTCCATCAGTGCCAGGCAGTGGGAGCAGCAAGTTTTGCAGGAGCAGTGCAAACTCTTCTGCATGACGAGTGGATCAGATCGTTTCTCTGGCTGTGACCTCTCCCCACGTTTTAAAAGTCACCATTGGTTTATTGATCTTACTTTATCTTCCTTGCACAGAAGGGGAAGGTACGCCTTAAAGAGGCAGTTTCTTTTATTAGACAAGTTTTCCTGAAGTCCCACATGTACGGACCCCATGCCACATCATCCCACACCACCTCCTAGGCATGAGCGGACTGTGCATGATGGCCACGCCGTGCCTACCTGGCCCTGGCCCAGCTGTACCAGCAGCGTGCTTGCTGCTGTTGCTTCGGCATCCACACCTCTGGACTAAAGCTGCTTTCCCACCCCCTTCCAGCAGGGCTGATCACGTCTGGGCACCCTGCAAAGCAGAGCCTAGCAATAACTTTGCTCATTTGCACAGAAATAATCCTGTGATTGTCTGCTGCAGCCACTCTTTTCGTCGTTCCTGTGATCAGTTCAGCCAAGCACTCTGCACAGGCACTTCCCCGCAAGCACCTCTCCCCTGCGCTCACCGCTGCCTGCCTGCCCCTGTTGTGACAGCTGCCAAAACACAAACACCTCTGTGGCAAAACTACCCTGCTGCTCTGGGGCACGCTGGGTTACCTTACAGCAGTTTTAGAGGGAGGCTGAAAATATATTTTTCCACCTAAATTTCAGGTTGAATTCATGTTTTATGTCTTACTGCTAAGGGTGCCTGGCTCCTTGTGACAATGCTGAGCAAAACGGAAGGGACTGGTGCCACACAGTAACAATTCAATTACTTTCTGTGGATGCTAGTGAGAGTTGTTCTCATTTTAATGCTGTGGAGTAACTCATTTCATGCTGGAATTGCAAAGCACTCAGTAGTCCCACACACACATAGCCCCTGGAGAGCCTTTTACAATTAATAATCATTAACATTCACTGCTTCAACAAGTAAAATGATTTCTGCATCATCAAAGAGGACTGGCTTTTTTTTGCAAGCCAGGCAGTGTATTTCAGGCACTGGCACTCCCAGCCACGCAGCTCCTTAAGGCGCACTCAGAAAAATGCAGTCTCCCCCAGCGAGCTGCAGAAGCTGGACCCTACAGATTTCATCTACCAGAACTCAACGTGTGCCTGTATGTATCTGTTGCTTACTCAGTATCATTCCCACAATGAAGAAATTTTGGCCAAGTAGGTTATCTTGCTATGGATAGATGGCTTTGGAAATTAATGTTGCGACTAGAGTGGCAGATTTGGAAACTGCAGCTTCCCTGGTAAGAGGATTTGTTACTCTGTATTTTTAACCGCAGTTAGCTTACTTTTGTAATATGCAGCAGAAACTGAAAATTGGCACATAAACAATCTTTGTATGTTTACTTTGTGGGAGAATTTTATCATGGATCTGTTGGCATCCAATTTCTAGAAATTCATCCAATATTAGTCACGTCCCCTTTCATTTTTGTGCATGACCTGTTGTTCATCCATTGTCAGCTTTTAGACATAAAATTGCACTTCTAATTTTAAGCCGTGGAGTTTGCCAGGTGTATTTCTGCAAACAAAGTTTAGGCCTATTTTTTGGAGGATGGAAGTGACAAGTGCTCACACTGCTGCAGCACTAGCCTTCAGCCAACACTGGCGATGTACCTGGTGATACCACCAGCAAATCCAGCCTGGCTGCTCCTGAGCACCCAGGATGTCAAGGGACCAGGAGTGTAGATTCACTGAGATCCGAAGGAAACAGAGATCCAAAGGCACTGCCGGCTCTGTGCGGTGCTTATTTGAAACGAACTTCTTAAAGAGCTACCTATTGCCATCACCTTCCTGCTGAAGCGCATTGTCCCGTGGCCTTGTCTGCATGTGGCATCCGCATAGTTTGGGATATCTTGGATACAAGAGTGGTAGAAGCACAGCTGGGAGGAACAGAGCACAACCACCAACAGACCGCTCTGCCAATCTGGGGCGCAGAGCATCAGCTACGAACCTGCCAAAGCCAGACTTGCCTCTGTCCCTTCAAGCATTTTTTTCCCCCACTGGAATCAGTGTTACCTTTGAAGCTGTGAAGAAAATCAGCACAGTCTGAATGCCTCTCCCCAGTCTATGAGTCCAGGAGGAGCTGATGGCTGCTGCAGTACTCCAGCCTGAATCCGCAGCATCCAGAGCTTCATCAGGTAGAAGACCTCCCCCAGGTCGGATCCCTGCAGGTGGCAGAAAGAGGTGGGTGCGTGCACACCTGGGACATGTGCCCATCTCCTTGGCAAACCTCCCCAAGCTGCCAGGCTGCTCTTCAGTCCCAACACCAGGACCCAGGCACTGCTGTGCTGCGGCAGAGCAGTCCAGCTGCTCCCCTGGGGACGTCCCAGGGTTTATGGTGTTGCACGGCACTTGTGGGACCGGGCACAGGCCAGCAGAGGCATGCACGAAAGCCCCCCCAGAGGGCTCGCGGGGTCCTGGCCACTGGCCCCAGCAGGGAAGCAAAACGAAGCTCATCCTCACAGACTCTTCCTGGTGCCTGCAGTCAGCAAACCAGCGCCAGCCCGGAGGCTGGAGGGCAAGCAGGAATCTCATGCTCAGTGCTCATAGCGTCAGGAGCACAGGAACAAGAGACACAGCAACAAATAGCTCGCGAGGTCAGGCTCTGTGCCAGCTGGTTAGGCTATAGACACGGAGCAGCAGGGGATGCCTCCCAGCATGCATTGTCCGCGAGCAGCACTCATGCCAAGTGCCATGACTAGCTGGGAATAGGTCATTCACGCTTGAGCTGAAATCCCAGTCACATTATATCACTTACAGCTAATTAGCAGGCTCCAGGCACAAGGCAGCGAGACACTGTTTCTTGCAGAAATGGATAACTCAGGACAACCCTGCGCACAACGTTTGTTAAATCCTACAGGAGCAGAGACCACATTCATCTCCCTTCCGCCCTCCTCAGCACTTAACCACAAGCAGGGCTTGGATATGAACCTCCTAATGCAGACTTAACCCAACAAGTGATAGGTTATGCTGGAAGACTGCAGGAAACCATTCCCAGAAGAAAGCTGGCATTGATCGGCAGGGGCAGGGTACCTTTTTTCACCCACATTCATAACGTTGGGTTCCTTAGGACTTCTGGATGTCCAGGTAGCAACATGGCTTTCCACTATCTTGTGCAGCTGAGCCATGAGTTATCTGACCTTTGCTTGCAAGAAAACTAGCAAAGGTGCAGTAAGAAAGGACCCAAGCCCTTCGAGAAGAACATACATTTTCACTTCTATTCCAAAATGTTTTCTTTCTGAAAGTGCGAAGGAGGATGAAGATGAGAATGAAAATGGTGGTGGTGGTGTGGTAAGGGTGGAGGCCCCTTCTGCTTGGTCACCCTGCCTCCTTCCAGGCAGCCCACACCAGCAGCAGAACGGGCTGTTTGTGCTGGAGAGCAGATAAAAAGGTCAGTCTCCCTACAACTTGTAAACACTTTAACATTTCCACAGGTTTCCTGACTGCATTTTCCTGCTGAGGAGCCACAGAACAAACACGCCTTGTTAGGCTTCATTTAATGCAGGTAGTATTGATCAAAACCTTTTTTTTTCTTTTCTTTTTTTTTTGATTTTGATTATAACCTGTAATATGTAACATATAATGTAAGAATATCATCTACTATTATTAATATTGTTATTAAAATCAGTCTGGACTATTTGCCAGAAACAAAGGATTCGATTATTTTCGTCAAAGGTAGAACTTCTGTAGATAGTTCTGTTCTATCAGAGCTTCATGGAGGATATTTCAGAACAGATTTAGCTTGCTTTAATATGCATTAGTGAGCAGCCGCATCTCAGTACGTAATAAACTTGTTCTGTGTGTTTAAGAGGGTATTTCCTTGGAGAGATGCTGTGCTGAGCAATTCACCCAATTACTCACAAAATCATTCTTTTACTCGACAATAAGAGCTACCACCTGTTCCTTGGGCTGGCCTGTGCTTTGGTCACAGAGTTCACTCATTTGTTCACTTCGCTGCCTCTGAAAGTGAGAAATGCTCTGGTTTTATGTTATTTCTACACAGCCGTTTTTAATACGTGAATACGTGAAAGACAGCGCTCCTGCAGGATCCAGGCAAGTCAGTCGCTCTTTGCAGCACAAAGTTGTGTTGGACTTGCATAGAAGAAAGCGCAGGGCTGAAGTCCTGAACCCGAGGAGGGCACCCAGCGGGTCCCTTGTGCTGCCGCTGCTGCCAGGGCAGAAGCCCACCTGTGCTCTCCTCGCGAGGCTTTCTGGTGGCACGAACCTCGGACTGCCGAGGTGTCTCCCACAGCAGTGTCACACCACTCCCTAAAATATCACGAAGAAACGTCAGCAGCCGGCACCAGCGCCTCCAGCTCCACCGGCATCCCCCCCCAGCTGAAGTACTGGCACAGCTGGGCAGAGACCCGAGCCCCTCCGCCACCAGCTACCAGCAACCAAGACACTGGCAGAGGGAGAGGCCAGGCACAGGCACAGCAGGCGTCCACGGGCAGGGCTGCGAGCAGCTGCCCGGTGCTCTACGGCCTCTGCCTGGCTGTTAAGGGAGGTTCCTGAGGGCTGGACCCGGCCGGGGACGCAGGCTCTCGTGTCCCTCTAACCCAGACGTTTCCCAGGTCTCGCTCCGCAGAGCTCCCTGTCCTAACACAGCGCTCTGGGAAAAGCCAGAAAAATGAGCAAAAAATCCGTTTTGAGGCTGGGGCTATTTTGAGTGCTAGTGGATTATATTGTAATGCAGACCGCGTGCCAAAATACACTATGCTTGGGGGTATGTAAACTAATTCCAAAAAAAAATCTTGGGACTTTATTCCACTGTCCTGTCCCTCCATCTGACACAGAGCCAAGCCCTGCACAGCCCAAGCACCACAGCCTATTAGAGATTTTGCTCTAAGCAGCTTGAGAGTGTTTATTTGGTGTGCAAAGAAGATTGGAGCTGGGAAAGGCACAAAAAGGATTATTCTGTTTATCACTCAGCTTTCCCTGGCCAATCTCTATTCATGGAAAAAGTCATTTACTCGGGTTATCCACAGGCTTTGCTCGCCAGAAAGTGTTGAAAGCCCTGAAAATTAGAGAGATGCAGAATGGATTGGCAAAATGTAAGGCACTTAGGAGCATCTGACACCCCGGAATACACAAGCCGAATGCAAGGCTTTTTCAATCCCAACTTTCCCCCGCTGCTAATAAGAAACTGTCCAAGTCCCAGCACGCGCCAGTTAAACCCCTCCATAGGCCAAGCGATAATTAGATGGATTGTCACATCTGGGAGGTTGTTTTTTGAGAGGAAAATTAGAAACCAAAACATCAGATTGAGATAATGAGTCCTTCATTAATTCTTTTCTTTAGCTTTTTGCTTTTTGTATAGTTTACAAACGCCATTTGATTTTATTTCTATTGTAGCAAGAATAAACCAGGAATCCACTGGGCTTGTGCAAGATTTACAGCCAGGGAAAAAAGGATCAGAGAGCAGCAGCTACTCAAACTGAGGGGCTGCAGCCCTCATCCTCAGCCCTGGGCACACGGTGTCCCCATCAAGGGCACAGCCTGCCCCCAGCACTACAGCACGGAAGCAGCGTGCAGATAAAGCACCGTATGAGAAATGCCCCATTGTGAACCACTGTAATATGCAGAGAAGACAGACTAGGGTTTTAAATAAGCATTGAAACAAAACAATGAAATGAAACCTTCTCCTTTCCTCCTTCTCCCCCCAAGAAAACAAAATTCATCCCCAGACTTTGTGGATAAACGCAGACGCCCTGAAGCGCTGGCTGCACGCACCGCAGCACCCATGGGCACTCTGGGCCTTCCCTGTGCCCAGCTGCAGCCACTTCCAATCCCGAGCAGTTCCCAGAGCAACGCTTCCTCGGAGCCACTGCTCTGGTGAGTGCCAAGGATGCACAACTGCAAGAACATATGTTTGCTTGGATCTGTTACTCCACATCTGGAGTAACAGCTAGGTCATGCTGAGAGCACTCAGCCCAGTCCCCAGTGCTCACCTGAGAGCAGAGCTTGATGTCCTTTGCAGACTGCTTTGCACTGGTTTTGTGAAGAAAACTAATTCGGGGGGTCTTGTACCGAGCCAGATTGCAGAGGGCCCAAGGGTTTTCTTTGCTCTGATGGTCTGTATGAAGGAGGAGAAAACCAGGGCAGCAACATGCATGCAGCTGCTGCCAAGGGAGCATCGCTCCTCCCTGCATCCCAGGGCGGGAGCTGCAGTGCTGGGAAGCTCTGCAAGGCT
Organism: Anser anser; assembly: GCF_964211835.1. Classification (NCBI taxonomy): domain Eukaryota; kingdom Metazoa; phylum Chordata; class Aves; order Anseriformes; family Anatidae; genus Anser; species Anser anser. The sequence continues at coordinate 774,016 of NC_139739.1, read as the reverse complement.
GGCAGCGAGCAGTTCCTCATCCCCTGCCCCACCACATCCCTCCACTCTGCTGGAGTGCAGGTGAAAACTTAAGATTTTTAAACGCTGGTGCTGAAAAGCAGCTACTGCAACAAAACCACATCCGGGCACCACCTGAGGCAGATGCAGTGCTGCAAACCTCAAAGGGCGGGGGAGCAATGCCCCTGCCGCACCCCTGCAGCTGGAGCCCGAGGACCGCACATCTCTGCAACCCCCCGGGGACCCCTTCCTGGGCTGCCGGGGGCTGCAGCGGGGAGCAGCCCCCCCATGCCCCCGGCTCTGCCTCACCAGTGCCTCCCGCGCCCGCTGGAGCTGGAGCTGGCCGGGCTGCTGGTCCGGCACCACCAGGCCTGCCTGAAAGAGAGATTGTTTCTCAAAAATAAATATTAAATAACTCTAAAATTTCAAATAATTCAGAGCTCTGCTATTTTCCATGCATTATGAAAATAAAATTGAGGGGAAAAGGTATGTAATACGTTTCCTATTTCCTGTTTCTGCAGCCCTGCATGTGCCCCGGGGGATCGGCACAAGTGGAATTATCTATCCGCTGGCTGGGAGTGTTCATTTCAAGCCAAAAACACCAAAAAAGTATGAACTAATCTGTACATAGAGCTAGGGAAGTGTGGGATTGCAGGCCAAATGCTGAAAAATGAGGCAATTTTCCCCATTTCAGAAAGTGACTAAAATCCCTCTGCTGTTCTCAGCACAAATGCATTCTGTTCCACCTCAAACCACTTCAAGAGCAGGATCGCCAGTCCTGAGAACAGACGCCAGGGAGAAGCCAGGGCACAATGCAAATATTGTCTCTCTCACCAGAGCTTCTGGACGGAGAAGGGGGGGACTTCTCAGATATTGTTTCCCTTTCCCTGTGATGTTTGGAACAGCTGGAAGAGCTGCATTAAGTGAACTAAAAAGCATGGAATACCAGAGCAAGATATTCTGGAAACCGATAAACTCATCACTGAAAGTGGGATTAGCACAGCACAGCAGCACCCCCTTCCCTGGGGCGGGGTGGGGGGCAGCAGATGCAGGGCTTGACCTCTCCCAGATGCCACAGGCAAGAGCAGCCTCCCAGCCAGCGCAGGGTGGGAAGGAGCACCCCGCGTCTGTGAGCAGGACAGCTGGGCAAGTCTGTCGGTGCCGGGCATGGCCAGGCGCGACAGCCCGGAAAGGTCGCCGGCAGTCCCACATCCGTGGAGCAGGACGAGCAGCAACCAGCCCCCACGGCCACTGCACCTGCAGCGAGAGGCAGCACAGCACATGTGGCTGCTGCAGAAGAGGGCTGTGGGGAAGGCAGAAATCACGCGTCCTTCGAGAAAATACCTGCCAGCCAAAGGCAGGGGCCTGCACAAGATGCAAAAATTACAGGAATGCAATGCTCTGGTTGCATAACTTAAAAAAAAGTCAAGGAACACAGAAGTCAGTGCTCACGCTTCGTATCCGGCAATAGCTCACGAATATTGTGCAATGAGTATTTTCACAATTTGTGTTGGACAGTTGAGGATGAATCCAAGCCTTCAGACACGTGCCTTTACACCCACTGAATAGCACACTTGAGTGCGTTGTGTGTACGTGCTCTGCTGTAGGCATATACCCGCAGCCTGCATGGCCACGTGTGCAGCAGCTCCGTCCTTCACAAATGTATCGTTCAGATTTCCAAAAACTAAAAATGCATACACGAATGTGCACATTAATACATGATTTTCTGTCTGGTCCATTGTACTGACCTGCGCATTTAACCAGAAAAATATATCTGTTCTTTTGACTTTATGAGCACCACAGAGGAGAAAGTCAGTGTAAGAATCCACCTTTTTCCATATTTCTGCCAATACCAACTTCAGTACCGCACCAAAAGAGGTTCTGCCTGTAACTTGCTTACTTTAAAACTTTAAAAGAAGTCACCCATATTTCTTAGCACGAAAATTTGCAGACTGCTCATTAGAATTAGAGCTCTTCCTCCTATGAACTGTATGTTTTAGAGAAGAGGGAAGCTACCACTGGTTTTATCATTCTAGCTAATGAATTTTAATACAGCTTTACAGAAGGAAAGCTGGTTACAGAAATGGACTCTCAGCTTGCTGAGCGTGGAATGAAACATGCAGCTCTCTCCATCCGGCGTGTTCCTCCCCAGGTTTCAGACAGCAAACCCGCCTGCCCAGCAGCCCAAATGCACCGCTCTTGTCGCTGCACCCTGTCACACAGGCTGCAATTTCAGAGCTCATGAAGGTTTATTAGGGGAGAGAGAGAGAGGGAAAAAAAAATCATGGAAATGTAGAACATGCTCAAACAGATTTACTCCCTCCCCCAGCCCCTTTTGCCCAGTCTCTCATTTTCTTATCCCCTTTTCTATCCTTCACTTTAATCTTCCAACTGAGGTACTTGGCTTGGATAAAAGCTCAGCCCAGGCCAAGTTTCAAGGCTTTTCAGACTCCAGACTTTTTTCTGTAGTCCTGTCTGAAGAAGAAGGGGGAAAAAAAAAAAAAAGAGGAAAAAAAAACTAACTAAAGATTTTCCAGTGGGAAGAGAGTATTTTCTCTTCTCCCATAACTCAGACACAGCCAAAGGAATTTTTCTCAAGCTTGAAAACAATTCACCTTCAGGCAAACAACAAGCATGGAAAATTTAAGCTCAGCAGGTGAATGTTTGGGAAAATTTTTAGCCTATAGAAATTCTCATGTAACCTTAACTATAGGGGTCGCTATATGGCATTTAACCATTATGCAGCACCCTCCTCCACGCTGCTGGCTGTCATCGGCTTTCCCAAAGAGAGCTACAAGTATTGGCATGAGAAAATATGATCTTGACAAAAATGCACACCCAAGCCCTTGCAAGAACTGCGCGCTGGCTCAGAACCCCCTCGGAGCACAGATGCCTGGGGGGCAGCCCCTCCGTTCGCTGCCACCCTGCCCACGCCCTGCCCACGCCGTGCCCACACTCTGCCCGTGTCCGTGCCCGTGCCCGTGCCACATGCGGGTGGGGATGCCGGCCAGCGGCGATGGCTCTTGGCAGCCTCTGAGCCCAGGACCACCCAGGAATTTCCACACGCAGGCCACAGATTCAGTTGTGCTTAGCAGCTTGGACTCAGTGTATATATTTAAGTTAATCAGAAACAACTGAGCCACCAAGAGACTAATTCCATCTTAGCTAACTAGCCACTCCGGGACCATTCCCGGGAAGGCTGAAGCGCTTCCTTTCAGCCTGGTGGATGTGAGCTACCATCTAAGCAAACATCCCTAGAAAAAGCAAGCCAGCTAAATATCTCCTTGGCAGAGCAGTAACTCCGTTCCCACACGGCAGATCCACCATGTCCCCCTTGCAGCTGAACAGCACCATCACTCAGCCGATCCTGAAAATTTAACCTAAGAAAGATAAAGCTGCTTTCTTTCCCTCGCTCCTTCCTCTCAGCATTCCTCTAAAAAGAATCGTCATTTTTATCAGAGAGCATCCAACTCCTGCTTGGTTGAGAGTTTACCGGGACAAAAAAGCCAGCTTCACGTGGAGATGTTCTGGTGTAGCAACCAAAAGAAAGACCATGCACCCTTGGACCGTGGACCTCGCCCAAGACTCTGAGGCTGCAGAGCCACTGACCGAGCCCTGTGGCATTTCTGAGTCCTTCAACCACTCACTCGCCTCTTCCCCCCGTGCAGAAGCAGCTGCAGTGAATGACAGTGCTTGGCCAAGTGGAGGGACATTCACCTCTGCCCAGAACTGACAGCAGCAAGCTCTCTCATAGCACCTCTCGGGTGCCTTGGAGGGGCGGAGGTACCCGTGCCGACGGCAGTACATGCGCTGAGGTCCCAGCTGGAAGCTGGAGCACCCAAGGAGAAGGGGCAGCTGCGGCGCGCTCCCTGCCCTGCCGGTGGGGACGAGGCAGCCTGGCCAGAGGCCCCGGCCCTGCTCACGGGCAGCCGGCAGGGGCAGGGGCAGGGGCACCGCACCCGAGCATCGCCACCGCACGGCCCAGGAGCCACCGGCCGAGCCCCGTCACAGGGGCACGGAGCCCCGCAGTGGGCAGCGGGCAGCGAGGTGCTGCCTGGCACGTGCAGCCCGCGGACCCATGCCCACCGGGCAGCTGGAGAGCAAACAAGCACCAGAGGTGATCGATGGCTCCCTTTGGAAAACACTAATCACTGAGCTGTAGGGCAGTTAGCAAGGCAGGGTGTACATCAATCCCAGCAGCTGCCTTCAATCACGGCAGAGTTTAACTCAACCGGTTTAAGGGACTGCTATTAACCATCATCTGGTAGACAACTTGCCCTTATTGTAGTAAACATTCATTTACAGCTGAAGGACAGCAGCACTCCTCATTGTCTCCACATATTTGCGGTGCTCCAGCTGGCCCGGGGACAGCTCGTGGTGCAGCGGTGGAAGCGGTGGCTGAAGCAGTGGCTGGGTGTAATCAGCGCTGTGAAGGGAGATATTTTGAAAATACTATGGCCGATATTTTTGTACAATAGTGACATTATGTATGTAGGAGGCCTTTTCACATTATAAAACATAAACCGAACCACCGAAGATAGAAGATAAACAAAGCTATCAGCATATGAGCACTTAGGACCTCGCCGGTTTTTCTCTCCTCAGTGCTCCCTCCGGTGAGGGACCGGACAGTGTTCCCAGGCAGGGCATCTCCTCCCTGCAGCACACAGGGATGGCAGCACAAGGAAATAAGCCGCTCGCTCCTGCCCTCCTCTTTCCCTTGTGCTCGCCCTCATGCAGTGGCACCACAGCAGCTTCCAGCATGATGAGAGGATTGTCCAGAGGGAGCCGGAACATTATCATCATCTGGATCTGGCAGCACATCGTGCTAGTCAACCTGCGAGCTCCCAGAGCAAGGATGGACACAAGCAGGGTGGAAAGAGCACACCTGCTCCCCAGGGAGAGCACCCAGCCGGCTGCAAGCCAGCCCGGGAGAGCCAGCGGGAGCTGCCCCACGGATGCCCACATCCATCACCAGCCACAAGAGATGCTTGGCCAAGTACAGAAGAGGCTGTGTTTGGAGAGGCAAATAAATGAGAACCAAATGGAGGGATGGCTACTTGGAGTGGGTCGGACTAGTGCTGCAAGAGTTTGAAATGCGCTGCACTTTAATTACGGCTCTTACCAATCAGGCGGTAATTACTGGTATCCTTCCTGTAGCCTACAATTGCCTAATCTTGTTATTTGAGAGCCATCAGGATTTAAACAGCTGGAGAGCTGTGCCTCCTTCTCCAAAAGGCTTCACTTGGCTGTGACACTGATTGTTTAATCTGGAAACGGTGTGTGACAATATGCATTAGCTCTGCCTCTACAGCTCCCCTGCCCCTTCGGAGCTCAGCGCCCCTCACTGCAGCCCCGCTGCCCTTCCCAGGCACCTCGTAGCTGGGTACGTCTGCTCTCAGCTGCCCTGCCGCAGCCCGCAGCCCATCACACAGCCCTGCCACAGCCCGCAGCCCATCACACAGCTCCGCTGGGCCCCCCAAATGCCCGCAGCGCTGCAGAGGTCTGGGTGCCGGCACTGGGGGCTCATTCACCCCGCAGACCCCACAGCAGGGACACGGCACCAGGGGCCGGGAGCTGCCCCACAGCAGCACAGCACCGCCCTGCGTGCGGGCAGCTGCACCCAGCCCGGGAGAGGAGGCTTCTTTCTGGGTTCCACCAGGGGTGGGGAGGTTTTGTATGCCTTTTAGAGGTTCAGGCAGAAGATCATCAGATAAGTCAGAAATCCACACCTAGGCCTCCCAAGAAGAGATCAAGCCTTCACATCTAACAATTTATTTTGGTTTCTTAGTATTGGAGACTCCTGTTATTAAAATAATGCCTGCTAAGCTAAGTTACCCTCAGGATAGCAGAGAACGAGGTGCTTAGAGGAAGTGCTCACCTCTTTTCATACCTGCAAATTTTTAGCAAAACAGCATAAAGAATAAATTTTTCATGTGTAGGATTCACTTTACAGGAGTAAGGGAATAGGAAGTCCAAATATTTTACTGGGTAAGTGTTTGTTTCCTCAGGTGAGTGCAGGTACGCCTCCTCTCTTTTGGTTTCTCCCCAAGGCCCCGCTCGCAGACTGTCCTGAGCTTTCGTGCCTCTTGGTGGTGCCTGGTAGCAGAAGGTCTCCAGGAATGAGCTTCAGCTCCTGATGGAAAACTAATTTCTGGACACTCTCAGACCAAAAAAAATCTTATGTGTGTGACAGTAATGGTGAAAAGATATTAATTCTCTATTTCATGTAAAGACTTGAGAAATAAACTCTAATTTCCTTTATTTCAGAACTTTTGAGACTTGGAAAAATATTTAATTTTTCTAGTGTTTTAGAAAGTTAAGTGGAGAACAAAAGCTTCTGTTTGTTAAAGTACAACACCAACAAGTTTCCTTCAGAACAAAACAAAGAAAAATTTTCATGTGTCCCTACTCTGCGCCCCCCTCCCCAAGCAGATTTTCACCCGATGGTAAACGGGGGTGCTATTTCCTCGCAGGATCTTTCTTCATCCATGGTTTTAGGAGCCACTCAGACATGCAAAATATTCACACATGTACAAGTCGTTTATAAGAACTTTAAGTTAATTTGGTCATTTTGAAATTATCAATCCGATGATGGAATAATTTAAGCTCCCGGAGTAGTGCTTGCAGAGTAAAAATAATTAGAAGAATAAAATCTGGCATATATGAAGCTGAATGTTAATGGATCGTTGTGAGCCCACAAAGTGAACACAAATGCAAACTGTCCTAGCAGCTGCTGGTGTTATTCTGCCCAAAGCCGCAGCAAGTGGGAGCTCTGGAAATGGTCCTCTCACTTGGTTGTATTGGAGAATTAATGTATGGTGGAAATGCCGATTGTATCTCCTTACCATCCTTCCCTGCATACTTGTGTGACATATCAGCCTGGGAAGCAGCTAAGGAGTTGTTGTCAGCAGCATCCGTCTCCAAAGAAAGTTTGAAAGGAGTGTGATAATACTGCAGATACTTAGGGCTTTCATTCTCTGAGCATTACTAACTACGTGGGGATGCAGAAGTCTCTGGACTGGAAACCTCTGTGTGCAAGGAGATGTGTAGGTCTGGCTGGGGAAAGAGAGGAGCTGACAGCTGCCAGCGTTAGGTTTTCCCCGGTGTGGTCTGGGAGGTGACCCTTCACCAGGGACCCCCCGGTGGCCCAGCCCATGGCTGGGCAGTATCTCCATGAGTGCTTTTCAATGGCGTGGGACCTACCAGCAGCCCTCCCTCGCTCCGAAGGCAGGCAGCCCGAAACCCCAGCTTTCATCTCTGCCTGGCCGGAGGGCGATGGCAGCAGAGTCCAGGGCTCTTTCAATTCAGGCCATCTCCCTGGACTTGCAGAAGGGCACACTGCGTTCAGGGCAAGCCCAGCCGCAGAGGGGATGGCTCTGGAGTGCTGAGCTCGCAGCCGAGTGCCAGCTCCGTCCTGCCCTACCCCAGAGGGGATGGGGCTTGTGCCTGGCTGTGGGGAGCAGGGACTGGACACGGCACGTATCTTATTCCGCCGTCCCCACGAAGGGGACAGCAACCTCTGACAGCTGAGCACAGTAACCCTTTAATCCATTGCAGAGCTCGTCTGTCAGAGCTCTAATGCCCATGGGGAGGTATCAGTAACAAAATGCAGGAAAGAGAAATGAGAGTGGAAAATGCTTGGCTTTTTGTCTCCTCACTCGCTAGAAACACAACGGTTCTTGTTTTGCTCTCGTTTCACTAGCAGGAGCACCTCCCCACCGCCGTGCCTCTCCCCGCCGCAGCAGCGGCTGCAGGTGGGGGGCTTCTGACCCGCCGGACCCCCACGGTGCCCACCCCTCTGAGCCAGGCCCCCGCCACTGGCAAAGCACCGGCAGCGGCCGCTCTCCGGCCTCAGCCCTGCTCTGTGGCATGGGGCAGCCACTCAGGTCCAGCGCCATGACCCAGCCCAGCACCATGACCCAGCCCAGCACCATGACCCAGCACAGCACCGTAACCCAGCACAGCACCGTAACCCAGCACAGCACCATGACCCAGCACAGCACCATGACCCTGCCCAGCACCGTAACCCAGCACAGCACCGTGACCCAGCACAGCACCATGACCCCGCGTGCCGCAGCCGGTTCCCCAACCCCCCCGAGGCCCTCGCCCGCGGCTGCGGCACCAAGGCACAGGAATGGGAGAGGAAGGAAGCGTAAAGCCGAGGAGCAGCGAGGGGAGGGAACCTGGTTTCTGAGCGATTTAAAAGAGCAATAGATGTTTGCAGGAGGCCAGCAAGCTCCTCTGCCCAGTTCCCTACCTAAAACCGCGCAAACCGTGTGAGTGTGAGCAGGCAAGCAGAGGCTGTGCGCTTCCCCCGCTTGTAATCTGCGGATTATAGCTTGTATAACTGGATTACTTAAGGCTGAGGAACAGCGGAGAGCAGGATCCAAATCACACAGTGAAACAGGAGAGAAACCTGGAGGAATGTCTTGCACAGTAAGAGTGCAAATACGTCCTCCCTCATAAGATCACATTTATTTTAATATCAAATTTTCTGTAATGCAGAACATACTTATGGCCCAACTCCCTTGCTGGGCAGCTGCTGGTTTTCAGTGTGGAGGAATTGGCAAGATCTTTTCACCAGGTGAAATAAATAGAGTGCTGGGCCCCAGATAGGATTACGGTTTGTTTTCTTTAGGTGTATAGAATCTGCGGGAAAGCTGAGCCCAAACGGAAACTCAACTCCTAAAGAATTTGGCCTATACTGGCCAGCTTCTGTCTGCCTGCCAGGCATGCTCTCCTTGCCTTGCATTTTGCTCTTTATCTTTTAAGAGGCTTTGTTAGCAACATATCAAGCTATTCTTTGTGTGCCTTGGGGACAGGGGTCGTCTTTTCAAATTATGTGAAGATGATAAAGTTACAGGTTTTTACCTTGAGAACGGCGCTCAGAAAGTTCTCCTGGGCATTTCCAGGAACATCGCCCTCCCCCAGCGAAACGCACACAAAATCCAATTCCCAGCATTTTCAGAGCCAGCAGCGGGGGCTTGAGCTCGGCTGGGGCGAGAAGCACGACCTGGCAGACCCTCGCCCGTGTCTGAATCCTATTTTCTGTTGCTAACATGCTTTCCTCCTTGTTGACTTTATCTTTTGTCCCAAAAGGCTTGTGAAAGTCCTGCAGTATCTCACACAGGGAGAAAATGTACGAGGTGCATATTACACGGCAGCTTAAATCAGTGCTACATTCTGCCCCTTCCCCAAAAAAGGTGTGATGGAAGGGATCTGGGCTTGGATGCTGACTCAAATTAGCACTAGAGACAGAGACAAGCATAACCCCAATAAGCTGAACACTTGCATTTAGGCGTTTGCTGCACGTCTGTGGTCTCTTGCTTCCCTTTGTTTCTCTGGTGAGCAGGCAGCATTTGCAGAAAAAGCCTTGGCAGGCATATGCTGGAGCCCCCGGGCAGCTGCCTGTGCGGGGCCCAGTGCCGCAGGGACAGCCCCATGCAGCTCCAGAGGCTGGGAGGGGGAGAGCCGCCGGCGGCAGAAGCAGCACCCACTCCCTGCACCCCGGGTGGGTGCTCTCAGAGCCAGGCAGCTGGGGCCACGTTGCTCCAGCAGCATGTAGGACCATCCCCATCCCCATCCCTGCCCGGCTCAGGGAGGGCACTGCTCATCCTTCCCAGGTGCTTGGCTGTGGCCAGGTACCACCCCAGTGTCCCAGTGCCTCCCAGCACACCCACCCCAGGGCCAAGGCCGGGGGGGGGTCACCACGAGGCCCTTCCGTCCGCTCAGAGCAGTAAGTGGGGAGCCCTGCTGGAGTAACTCTTATTGCGATTAGCCTTGCAGTAAGTGTATTTGGGGAGGCCCAGAGCTAAGAGGACAGCTGGATGTGCCCTGGAGGTGGGCATGGGTGGGCTCAGTCAGTGCCTTGCACACGGTAAAACATCCAAGGAAGCCGAAGCAGAGGCACCGCCTGGCATCCTGACCACGCTGCCTCCCAGGCCTGGCAGCCAGCAGCACCCCTCCAGCACCGCTCGCGCGTCTGGGATCAGAAAGCAGGATTTGACCGTCAAGATCAGCATGTATGAAAAATTCTGGGCTGTGGGACTTCTCAATCTGCTTCTCAAATGAGACTGCAACATACATTTCAAAGCACAAAAAGCTATTTAGTCATGCATTTCTTTCAATCGCATGAAAGACCTTATGCCTGTGCCTCAGTCCAAGGAGCACTACTACAATGCTGCATACCATGGACTTACAGTGGGCTCCATTCTCACAACTGGGGAGCAGACTTTGTTCTTCTTGATTTAAAAAACATTCTTCAAAATTCTTTGGGGAATATCAAGGGGAATCTTGCACTGAAAATGTATACAGCTTGCTGCACAAATGCTTGCATTTTGGCAGTTAAGGCACAGTTTGTTTTTTTTCATCTTGTGCATGATGTTCTTTGCCTAGATACCTTTTATTTGTGGAAGACAGCATCTTAAACAGCTGAAGAAAATAGGGGAGGTAGAGTGATTTAACAAATATCTGGTCAAAAAAACATCTCCAAGAGCAAAGTAGACCACAGTGGTCTGAGTTTTCCTCTGATGTCAGCTACAGAAGTAGTAACATGTGTCAGCCCCCACTGAAAATATCCAGTGGGAGTTGCCTTTCTTTTCAGACACTGCACAACAGCAGCTGAAAAACGGGTCTGCAGCTCCAGCCACCTAGCTCTCTGCTACAGCCAAGCTCCTTTTAGGTGGGTTTGCAAGGAGGCTGTGAAGAGTAATTCAGGGCTTATTTTACATCCTTCTGTACCGTATTTTGTCCAACACCAGAACCGAGACAGCTCCGCGTGCTGCTCTGACGCGCAAGGCGGCCAGCACACAGCCAGGCTGGGCAGCAGGCACTACTCACGGCGAGGAGCAGCCCGGAGGGAGGGGAGCTCATCCTGCTGCACCAGCCCTCCTCAGCTTCACCTGGACAGAAAATTTGGAGAGCTGCGGCGACGTGATCAGAGCTGCCTTGGGGAGGCTGTGTGCTGCTGATTACACCTCCCCAGAGCAGCAGGACTCCTCCAGCACTGTGGTGGCTCCCAGGAACAAAGCCCTCGCAAGGAGCCTGCTCAGCACGGGATCCTCAGATGCACACGCTGGGTCCCAGGTCTTCCCCTTGGGCTCTCCCCTCCTGCCCCGAACACCAGGCTGGCTGTGGAGCACGGAGCCCTGGTGCTGCCTCCCACTGACCAGACTCCAGCACTCGGCCTGCAGGGCTGAGCCGGTCAGAAGGGACATGTTTGTACTGGGAAAGCAAATATTTCTCTTGTCCTTTTGCTCACGAATTGCTACGTTGCTTTTGCTGAAAAAATCACAGAAACCTGACCATGACCTAGCCAAAAAACTATCAGCTCTACAGTTGTTGATTCCCACCTTCCCGAACATCTGAAAGCAGCAGATAAGGGTGGGAACTGGCTGGGCACCACCAGGCACCGGCTGCAGCGCAGAGCCGAGGAGGCAGCTGTCCCCAGCAGAGCGGGGCAGGGCACTTTGCCGCGCGTCACCTGTGGGCAGGTGGAGCAGAGTTATTTACAAAACTAAAAGATCAATATTTGTTTGACATTCAGAAAAATTCTTCTGGCCTCTTCCTGCTGCAGGTGTAAATCAGAGCAATTGCTTATATGAACACTGTAAATGCACTTCTCTATGCTAGATCTTTTTTTTTTTTTTTTAGTTAGCCTACCCACCTTCTGCCTTACAGAGACTTTGCAGACCTTACAGGGCTGGTCACACGTGCAATTGCAGGGAAAGTACCTAGTCAGGGCCATGCTAGCTGTCCCCCTATGGTCATGCAGTCATGGCTCCTCTGCAACAGTGCCTACAGAAAACAGTGCTCCCAAAGGGAAACGCCAGTGGATGCCCAGCAGAAAGCTGCTGTCCCAGCTGCTTGCAGCGGCCTGCAGACGGCCTGGCTGGCACATCATCGTCCCCATGTCCATTGCCCTGCACCCAGCCGGTGTGCGCCTGCAAGTGCGGCCTGTAGTGCTGCGCAGAGCAGAGCCGTGAGAGCTGCAAGCCTTCCAGGGCTTAGCACAGTAAGTCCACAAAGAAATGATCAGATCATGATATCACAGGAAACTCTCGCCAAACCAGCTGAAATCATTCAAACATTCAGAGTGTACTTATGGGGGGAAAGCCCTCCATTCTAAATATATTCCTTTGAAGGCAGCTTGTTATTTAAACAACTATTGCAACACAGGGTTTACATGGAGCTGTTCTAAACTGAAGAGGGAGGGGAAAGCTGGTTGTGGGCACACAGTCACCACCCAGGTATTTTAATTGCAAATCCCAGCATGTTTTATAGACGTCTAGAGAGTATCTTTTCACGTAGGCTCCAAGGATTACAATAAGATCCATCATGTTTAATATGAACCCCGTGACAGTACCCAAGTCCCACCCTGACGACGCCGAAGATGGGAGGACACCATAAAACATCCCATCCACAGAGCCAGGAATCATTCAAGGCATCTTCATGCTGCCTAAGGCTCCCAAGAGAGTTTTGCCGAGCCGAGCAGCTGCGGGTGGTGCCTGCGTCCTTGGCAGCGTGGGGGACTTGTCCCTGCAGCGCTTCCCCTGCCAGCTCCTGCAGCCGCGGGCTGCGGTGGGGCGCAGTGCAGCAGCTCCTGCTGCCGCCGGGGAGGAGGAGGAGGAGGAGGAGGAGGAGGAGGAGGAGGAGGAGCACAGCCCAGCCTCCAGACCCAACAGTGAAAGGGCAAATTCCACCTCCATTCCCAGGGGCTCGAACGCCTGCAGCAGCATGGTGTGGGGAGGTGGGATTTCTGTGGCTATCCTGATGGGATGCACCGTTCTGCATCATGGCAGCAGCATGAGCTGGCGGAGAACTGGACCACGCAGAGCAACCAAAACTCCAGTATAGGCTGATGTAAAAGCAAGGGAAGCCTGCAACAGGGCAAGACTAAGGCACGGTTTGTGCCAGAGTGCACAGGCAGACACCCCATGTGCCTGCCTGCATTTGCCAGCATGCACAGTGGGAAGAGTTGCTGCAAGCCTTCTGCCATTCCCATTCTAGCCCTGCAAGGCTTCTTTCTGTTTGTGCACATGGCTAGGCTTTAGCTCAGCTTTCATTTCTTTGTCAGTACAAATAGGGGAGTCCCAAGTGTGCCTGCAACCCAAATGCGAGATTCCCTGTGGCAAGGAGCCCGGCAGTCAGCAGGGGCAGCATGTCCCATTTGGCCTGACATGACCGGAGCGTAAACGCTGCAACCTGCTACAGCGCTTATTCCAGGAATCCCAGGGGTGCAATCTTTTCTGAAAGTGTGTCAGTCAGCACTTAGACACAGGTTCTGCTTCCTGCCTTGGAAAGCTTAAACAGAGAAGAGGGCAGGTCTGCTGTACCTTTGCTAGCCGAGGCAGCCATGCACAGCATTATTCTTCGTGCACCCCTTGTGGGCTCGTGCATCCATAAATTCTCACTTGAGGGGGCCGCACTGTGCTTTTCAAGCACCACCACCACCAAGGTGCCCCTCCACAGCATGCAGGACAGGAGCTGTGGCATTAGTGATCGCTCTGATGTTTAGCAGCGTGGGCATGGGGACACAAAGGCACTCGACTGCCAGCAACAGCACGATGGCTGTGTACGTGACAGGAGTGTTAAGGGAAGAAGTCTCTGTTGTTCCTATGAAAACACTGGCCTGAAAGTCCTCCCTTCCTGGTGATCTCCATCCTGACACAAGGGGAAACATTTGGGAATATTTGACACTAAGATTCCGTTCACCAAGTTCCTTCCCATGTGTTCAGTCCTCGTGAATCCTAGCGGACAGGGCTCAGCTCCTAGCAATGTGGCATCTGCTTTGGTGGCAGCAGCAAACTGCCCCCTTGGCCAGCCAGCAGGTGTAAATGAATGCATCAGGGGTGCAACCAAATGCAACAGGGACAAGGGCAGAGTGGGCCAGCTCTGCCCAGCTGTCTCCAACAGGCAGCAGGACCCGGGCACACCATGGGATCCAGCCCTGGAAGCAGGATTCAGCGGTGCTCCCACGACACCAGAGCGATGAGCTGCAGGTACTGGGGAGGCACCACCGGGACAGATCTCCTCGCAGCCAGGCCGGGCACTCCAAACTGGTGCTTTTCCTAATGGCCACCTTTGTGGTAAAGTGCCTAACAGCAGGCGCACGGGTAAAGCCCCAAACCTCCCTGGCACCTGTGTACATAAAGGAGTAATAAACAAGGACACAGCCTCCAGGGCAGCCACAAACACAGGCACAACAAGAAAGCGTTCGTGTACTAGTACAAAAGCATCATAAATACTCTCCCACTGCCAAAGGACCTCTTCAGTCTTTTACTAAATCTCATCACAGGAACAATTTACAAGCCAATAATGCTGAACAACTCCATTCCAAACTCTGTGTTAAGCTTTATTTCAGGCTTTCACACTTTATCATGTTAGCACCTCCCGGGCTGGCACTGGACTAATGCATGCCAAGTTTAGAAAGGGGTGTAATGGAGTGAGGCTTGTCTCTAAATCTGAAGGTCTTCCAGTCAGGAAAAAACAGCACATTCATAGGCACCCAACCTGCAGAGCATGTTTTGCGTCCCCTTCCCAAATGACTGCCTTGGATTGGAGAATTTTTGCCAAATAAAACACGCTCCTTCAATTTTTAGTAAAACAAGTTATTTTTCCTTATCAGTAAAGTGATACCAGGTACGTGCTGGTGGAGAGGAGAAGCCCTGCAGCACAGGCTCTGTGCTGTGTCCTCTCCAGCAGCGGCAGAGTAGAAATGAGCATGGTCTGGTGGGGAAGGAGCCGTCGCGGGAGCAGAGACCGAGCGCAGTGTGCTGGGGCTGGAGCATCGCCCTCGGTCTTGTACCGTTCAAGGTGCAGTCCCAGGGGAGGGGTCAGAATGGGGTCAGGGGTGCCTTTGTGGCAAATTCAGTAAGTGCTCCATGCCGGATAGCATCTCTCCTTAGAAGTGTATCCATAACTGCCTGATGCCTTGTAGGCTCACAAAAAGCTGGACGTGCTGGGCTCCGTGCACTGACGATCACTGCACCAAGTAGCGCCCGTGTGCTTCAGCCAGCCCCCCTGGAGCCCCGCATGCCCCTCTGCAGAGGGGTGTAACCTACGTGTGTGTCTCAAAAGTGGGCACTGAGGGAGAATCTAAAAGTCTTAGAGGGGAACTGACAAGCTGTAGACCGTGGAAAAACACTCTCGTAGACTGAGTTTGAGAAGGGAACTTAATGTAATTATCTTAAATTAATAAGAGGAGAGCATTCCTCCTTGGAGGTCATCTCCATTAACTAATGCAATCCTATTCTGTTGTAATGTAATTGTGTAAGCATTGTGTCTTCCATCCAAGAGCTGGGACTCATTACAAGAACAATACAACTGTTACATTCAGTGTCAAGTCATCAGTGTGCTTCTTAGCTTGCGCACTGATACCTAGGAGCTGGAAGACCCAGCTTGCAAATGTTCAGCAAACAATAGAGATGTAAAAGGAGATGACTCCTGGAGGATGGCTTGGAGGGACTGGAAGGGTCTTTCTGTGCATGTAGCAGTGTGGTGCATACATTTCCCAAGCCCAATCGCTCACTGCTTTTCCTTGACTTCAAAATGCAGCAATATTCTGCCACCCTTCCTTACTGCCAAGTTTGCTATTAGCTTTCACGATTGCTAGCACACAGCAAATATATACAGCAATCTTCGGTGGCTTGCCCCGAGAGAACACGTTACCAATGGCTGCTTAATTCAAATTGCAGCTTCTTTAGAAAATACTTCTACAAACATTGACACACAAAAATAAAAAAATAAAATTAAAAAAAGCTCTCTTTAGCCTTTTACAAGCTAGGAGTTTATTTTGTTAATATTTTTCTGCATGGAGTGTTTTAAATGAGAACATTCTGAAAGTAAATTGGCAGAGTATTTATTGCTGTTTATTTCTAAGCAGCTATAAGCCAATAATAATAGAGAATCCTCTTCAAGTGAAAACTAAATTCCTTTCAGTTAAAATGCTCAGCGCAAAGTCTGAAGCTGCGTTTTGTCAAGCAGATGCAGAGTGTCACCTTATAACGCCCATGCTAATGGAGTAATAGGATTGGAGCTGCGGCTAGCTACCCAGATCATTACGATAATCCTGGCCTAGAGAAAACAATTCTGCGTAAAGTATTACTGCTCTGGAGAGCGTCCATTCCCGGGCTGGCCCAGCTGCGCCTGCTGCAGGCACACGCACACGCACGAGCGCGCTGGGGTTAGCGCTTAATCCTCTAACTGCCCACGAATGCCACAAGTATTCAGCAAAGCAGAGGTCTGCATCCTCCCTGCGGAGCCCTGCCTGGCTCCCAGACCTCAGCGCGGTGCTGCCCCGTTGCTCCCGTTAGCAGGGGGTTCGCCTCTGCCCGCACGTGCCCCGGAGCCGCCTCGCCTTCTGCTGCGGGCACGGGGACCGGGGCTCTGCGTGGGCTGCAGCTCGGCGCCGTGCCGCCGCCCTGCTGCACCGGGCCCCTGCTGCCCCTGTGGGGCAGGGCTGGCCTGGGCCTGAGCTGGTGTGTAAGGGGTTACCCACGTAGAGTGGGGACCAGCTGAAAGGACCCAGTTGCAGGTGATAAAAGCAGCGTAAGCAGGGGGGGGCTGTGGCTTCCTTGTTCCCTCTTTCTGGGAAGAAGCATCTGAGAGCACGGCTGTGTGTCTCAGCTCTCCAGATGAGGTTTGGGGAGGGACCCTCGTGCTGGGTGCACCCTTGGGGCTGGAGAAGGGTTGGGCACTGGCAGAGGTGAGGGTAGTGCTCACAGATGTGTCCTTGGAAGCTGCTGTAGGTGATGGGACCTGTTGGGTACAAATCACCTCCTTTGGGGCTGCTGCTACATGGCAGGTCTCTTAAATGTGCAGAATGGTGTAGGAACTGGTGAGGATTTTGCTTTTTCTTCCTTAAAAGTTACTTGTTCCTGAGGCTCAGGGCAAACAGTGGTGAGTCTGGAGTCAAAGCTGTAGAACCCCTCAATTGCTCTTCAGGGGGGTTTTCTGTGCCTTTGGGTGGAAGAGCCAGCTGGCCGCTTCCACCGAGACATCGAACTCTGAAATAACATGCATCCAGCTCTGGTAAGATGCGACCAGCTCTGATAATATGCAACTTTGTGGTTTATGCAGGATCTTCCCTTGAGCTGGGTGGCACTGCGTGCACCAGTGGCATCTCGGCATCGTTACGCTGCCACAAGCCACGTGCCCAGGCAGGGGAGGTGCTGGGTGCACGGGCCCGTCGCAGGGCTGCAGGAGCTCCCGTGGCTCCTCAGCAGCAGCGAAGGCAGCAGTGAGCTGGCTGGCTGTCAGACCAGAGCCTGCAGGGCTGAGGAGCTCTGCCCAAGCCTGCGAGCGACAGTGACCCCTTCCCAGCCACACAGAGTTAAACAAACAGGCAGCCAAACCACAGGCTGCAGCTCGGTTTGACCTGAGATGATTAAGAACAGGGCTGGTAATAGTGGTTTGAAAGAAGGGGAAGGAGCAAAACAATTCATGAGCGTTGTGGAGAGTCTGGCAGCTGCTGGCACCAGCCGGTCAGACGCAAAGTGCTGCTCCGTGCTTCCCCAGTCATGCACCCAGCAAGGCTGCTTCTGCAAAACATGAAGGTTAAGAAAGGAAGGATGCCAAACCGCTAAAAAAGAAAAAACAAAACAAACAAAAAAAACCTGCTGGTGCGAGGAATCCCAGAAGCGTCTGGAATCTGCTTGGGAAGCTGGGCAGCTCGCATTGCCCATCTGCTCTTCTGGGTCTCTCCATTCACACACTCCTTTTTCCATTATTCTACAAATTAGAAATTGCAACACTTTCTTTCCAGGTTCAAAAGGAATGTGCTCAGTTGGTTGCTCAGTGAGCAGGCTGACTGGAGTGACCTCCCTTCTGGTCCAACAGCGCGGTGCTTGTGCCTCCCGCACCTCTCGCCTGGCCCTTAGAGGAGTGTCCTTCTCCAGGGCATGAAGGAACCTACCTGCTGGGTGAAACCTCACCGGGCGTCTGCTTTGAGGCTGGTTCAGACCACTCTTCAGAATGCATTGTGTTAGGCTCCCAGGGCCAAATCAAATTATACTCCTCCCCAAAGGAAGGGGCTGCATAGGTGATGCTGGGGGCCGTGTGTGCTGTGCCCATGGCAGGAGCTACCTGCGTCCCCCAGCGCACACCGAGGCTGGGGGGAGCACCGTGCCCCCAGCCTGGAGTTCTGATCCCATTTCCTAAATTGGAGGCTTTTTACTTTGTGCATGCCACAGGGCAATTACTAAAGGAAAAATCCTTTTATCCAGAATACAGTACTTTGTTAATCTGATTACTTGTTAATTGCTCCAATTTAACTGAAACATGTGGCTAAGCTTTAAATTTTAACCATTGATGCACTGTTACTGAGTCAGTGAATTGCTTTAGTACGAGGTTCACTCAGCCTTCCTGAAAGCTACCCCATCACGGCACAGCTGAATGCTCTGCCAGCACCAACAAGCCCCAGGGAAACCCCTCTTCCCCCAGCAGCCCTGGGTGCTGGGGCTGCTGGAACTCGCTGGTCTCCAAACCCAGGCTCTGAACGAGCTTTTACCACATGGTGCCCATGGACTAGCTCTGGGGACGCAGACCTCGGGGGCAGTTTTATGCTGGGCTGTTTATGCAAGCCCCTTTTTGAATAAAAATTGTAAGTTTCTATGAAGAATGCATTCCAGCTGTTGACACACGATGCTGTTACTAAAGCTGGTAAATGCAGTGCTTGTATGACCACTCCTTATCTTTATTGCTTCCTCCAAGTGTGGAGAAACTTGGTTAAACTCATTTTTAACAATGTTGCTGAAGGCAGTGGGAGGCTTCCCCACTCCTGCTGGACCTGGCTAACTGCTCATTGAAATGAGCTGAAGTTTTCCTCTTGTCCAGAGGGAAGAAGGCTTCAAGGCCAGATTTCCTTGGTGGCGGCCTGCAGATCTGTTCCAGTGCCCTGCCTGGCCCAGACCTCCAGCTGCTGAGCTGGAGGAAGCCAGCTCTGCCGGGCTTGTCCTGGTGCCACCGAGAGCCCAGCACCCAGCCCCGCTCTGGCCCTGTGTTCCCCATCTGCTGGAGGCGATGCCCGGTTTCTGTGGGGCTGCAGAGCCGCTGTGCACTTAGCAAGGGCAGGCGAGCACATATCCCCCCCCGGCGCAGTCGTGTGGCCCGAAGCCTCCTCCTGGCACAGCACCAGGGACCCGTCCTCGCCACGCGCGTGCCGCAGGAAGGCTCCGGGGCGCGCAGGGCGCTGAGCCCTGAGCAGGGGGGCGATCAGCAGCACCAGGGGGACCCCGGGCCTGTGGAACATCAAACCCAGCAAAACACTTCCATGTGCGCCTTCCTGCTCTGAACATGTCAGTCATGCTGTATTAATCCATTGGCCGGCATGAATGTTGCTGTCCCCACAAGTGTTCTTTCATGTTTGCCTACAATCTCAATGTCATCGCACAAAATCAAGAGTAATTATGAACAGATACCAGCCCCGCACTCCCCCCTCATTTCTGCTCCTCAACATCTGGTTTCCACAACATCTCTGGGGGTGCTGGGAGCCGCAGCCTGGGCGTGCAGACCCTCAGCGCAGCTCTGCTGAGAGTTAACCCCGCTCCCTCCTCCCCTTCCCCCCGCTAATTTTTCATTTTGATCGGTGATCAGCACTGAACAGGTTCTAATTCCTTGGCCCCTGATTCCTCCCAGGCTTATGTTGGGTATTCTGGCAACACAAAGAGAAAATGCATCGGCCCATCAGGGAGACAGCTCTGCCCAGCCCAGCAGCAAACCCCGTCCGTCCCGGCAAGGAAAGGAAGAACAAATCTCCTTCACTGGACTGAGGGGCACAGCTCGGTGCCAGCTGGTGTCTGCCCTGGCTTCCACTCCCAGCTGTGCCTGAGGTCCCCAGTGCGGATCCCTGCGCTCACACCAGCCCCAGAAAGGGAACATTTCACATTTCAGCCGGGTCAGGGCCAGGGGGTGGTCTTGGGACAAGACCAGGAGAGCTGGGTTTGGAGGCCCGCTGCCGCACCTCGGCTGGGTGGCAGAATGGTGCTGCTGGAGACAGCGGGGGCAGGCAGGGCACAAGCAGGGCACAGAGCACGGGGACCAGGAGCAGCATCCCCAGGGGAGCAGAGGCACCAGCAGCACTTCCCTTGCTGGGCAGCAGGATATGCGCTTGGCTGAGGGCTGAAAGGGACGCCCATGTCTGAGCTGAGCTGTTCATCATGAGCTGCTGCTGGCGACCAAGCTGCAGACCCAGTCCATCACAGCAATGATGCCTTGCTGTATAATGACAATGCCCCAAATGGCCATCACTCCTGGACAGCGTGTCATGCAAAATTCGTATCTGAAATGACTGATGCTCTGCTTTGATATTTCACCTGAAATCACATCTCATGGGACGTGATCTGCTGGTGGACTAAGACAGGGATGGTCTCGGACAGGAGATCAAGGAATCAAGAGGGCTCAGGCTGCTGAAATAAGTGCCCAGCTGTATGAGCATGAGATGTGACCAGGGGGGTGTCTGGACAAGAGGTGAGGAGGGACCAAGGGAGGTGGCGGGGCAGCATCCTGCAGAGCCCGTGAGAGCATGTGGAAGGGGCTGGTGCTGCTGTGCCTGGGGTGCAGCCCCGGTGCTGAGCCCTTCCAGCAGCCGAAGCACAGCCCTGGGTGAGTCAGCTCCACGCCCGGTGCCTGGCCTGCCCTTGGACTGAGAGCACTTGAGAGCAAAGCTTGAGTGGTGCCACCACAGTGCTGGGGAGTGCCGGCGTCGTGGCACTACCAGTGGGGACGCACTGCACCAGCCGTGCCAACAGCAACACCGCCATCCCCTCCTGAGGCCGAGCCACGCCACCGCCCTGCTGACTGGCGAAGTGCCGGAGCTTTCAGCCTGCTGAATCCTCTTGCTTGAAGGCTGGCGATGCTCAGTTTGCTCACAGTGTCGCAAGAACTCGCCCCTTGCCCTGCTGGGCCAGCCTTGCAGGCACAGGGACCAGGCAGGCTGCCCACGTGCTCCACGGCTCCGGTCCTGCACCAGCTGCCCCCAGCACAGCACCCCTCGTCACCCTCAGGTCTGACCCCGCAGGTAACGAGGCCGTCACGATGCCGCCCTGCTGAAGGGAGTGAAACGGCCACAGGTGAGAGCCCAGCTCTCACACGATGGAGGCCAGGCCCCCTCCTCAGTGTCACTTGGCAGGAGCCCTGCAGGATCCTCGCCTCCTGCAAAAATCTCCGCTATTTTGTGCTCTCCTGGAAGTGTCCTGCAATTAAGCGCAAGCTAGTTTTCACTGAAGTTTGTCGGGTACCAATGCTGTTTGCTAACTGCGGGGTTCTGTGGGAGATAAGCATCAGCAGAGAATTTATCCAATGCCCTCCGCCATGGCTTTGAGTTTGGCTTTACTGATTTTTGCATGGAAGCAGGAACAGATTTATGATTAGGCCGTCTCGTCCACTCTTGTTCCACTTGTCCATGCCGCCTTTTTCCAAAAGAAGTCCCATGAAGTTTGTGTACGGTCAGGCACAATACCTCTCCTTGGTTTCTTCAGGAGTGGAACAAGGCCGGAGGTTTGCCCATGTTCACCCAGCGCAGCGTTGTGCTCTCTTACTGCCAGAGGTTATCAATGCCGAACTGGAAAATGCTGGATGCATCAAACACTTCTTGAGTTGTTTGAAACTGTTCATGTTTATGTTTGCAATAAAAAGTGAACAGGTGCTGGCAATTTAACTAATCAGGTACCATCTAAATCTCCTCTGAACTGATTCCTTTGCAATACGCTCCAATGGCTGCTTGGCCATCCGACAGCCTGCAATTATGCAAACATCCCGATTCACATGGTACTTATTACTGGCACAAGATGTGCTGTAATCCTGTAATTTTTACTGAGGCCTGGAACTTGCTGCATCAGCTCTTTGGGTCCCTTGTGCAGATGATTTTCCTTTACTGTCCTCTCAGCCACGAGGTGGGCAGGAACTTTGGAGAGGGCCCTGCTGCAGCGGGGTGGGGGTGGCACTCAGAACGCCATGACCGGGAGAGCCGAGTGATTTCCAAAGGGTGCTCACCTCCCCTGAGCTCACGCGTGGTCCCGTGACTTGCTGCTCAGGGTGCCATTTGATACCAGCAGTGCGGATGCTGAAGTTTAACTGAGGGACTCCCCGGGTGCCTGCATTCCCTTGCGTCCCCCTGCCTGCACAGCCATGCTGGGCCGTGCGGGTCAGAGCCATGTACACCACAACCCCGCTGCAGGTGTGGCGCTGCCAGGTTTGCCCTCACAGAAATAATGAAAAAATAAATCAGATAATTACAGCTTCTGTAAAGGAAGCAACTGCTCCACCTCTTAGCAGCCACGACCCAGAAGACAAGGTTACTATTGCACTAGCACATTAATTTCTCTTGCCAAACAAAGATTGCTCTCTGTTACCTGCTGCTCTCACTAGAAAGGGCTTTTGGGCACCCTGCGCACACAGTTCAGGGGGATGCAGCAGTGACCAGAGAAGTGCCCCCACTTGGTTCTCTCCATGGGCACTGCTGTTTTTCACTGGACCTGGGAAGTACAGGTTGTGTCTAAAATGAAGGGAGAAAAGCAGAAAAATCTATTAGACATCATACATTTAACCGATTCCGGCTTGACCGGAATCCAATAAAATGCAGTTCATACAACATTTTTATTGCTAATTGGTTTGACCGTTAAATTTTAAATGCATGAAGTTACTTTAATGACAGACAGAGTGGACCTTGTTAACCTTTAAAAGGGTCTTAATTCATTTATATACCTCCTAAAATGCGTTGCACTTCTCCCTCTGTGCGTGGCCCTTGCTGCCTGGGCCAGTCTCTGGCAGAGCCGTGCCGGCACGTGCCGGGTGGGCACAGCAGGAGCGCCGCCCTCGCACGAGGCTGCCCAGCGCGCGTGGGGCACGCACAGCGGCCAGCAGCAGTGGTGGGCACGCGGGTGCTGCTGTGGCTGAGCACCCAGCCGCGGGCAGCCTGGGATGCTGACACCACGCGTGTTCATACAGAAGGGCTATTAAAACAACAGCTTTACAGGTTAGGTCCATGTTGCAAATACGGAGAAAGGCAGGAGAGGCCCCAAAGGCCCACAGCAGCGTGCACAGCCTGCGGGGCACCTCTTACTCCCCGGCCAGACCCCACATGGCCGGCAGCTCAGTTGCCCTCTCCGGGGTGCGCAGGAGGAGACAAGGGACAGCACAGCCCCAGCTCCCGCCTGCCAGCCTGCCCTGGAAACCCAGTTTGACTCCACTGGGCTTCTGTCCAAGTCCCGCTTCCAACCATAAAAACCATGTAAAGCAGAAACTATGCCAACAACAGCAGCTTTTATCCACTCTGAAACCCCAGAAAGTGCCTTAGCCTGTCTTGCACGCATCAAAAACTTCTGAGTCACTTGCGATGATTTCAGAGCTAGAGGTCCTGCTCTGGACTAGCCTCCTGGCGCATCACAGCGCACCGAGCGTGCACGGCCAGAGCCCAAGGCCAAGCAGAGAGCCGTTCACGTGGAGCTCAGCTGCAGGCACCCGGGCTGCAGCTGGAGGAGCAGCAGTGTCAGCCCCGTGCCCTCACCCCGCAGGGCGTTCAGTGGCAGCCACACATCCCCAGCCGGCCCCGTGCAGCAGGACGCACCGAGTGCCACCCTCGGCCACGCTCACAGGGGGTACAGCTGAAGTGTGAGCAGGGACCTGGGGAGAGCTGCGGGCTGCTGGAGCCCGTCTCACCAGCACCAGCAGCTCTCTGCTCTGCTGCCTGGGACAGCGGTGCTACCGCCCGCGGTGTTCTCGCCTTGTCCCAGGGACCCCTGCAGCACAGGTCCCTGCATGTTACATGCTGACAAACGTTTTCTATTTAAATGCAAATTTTGACTTTTCACTCAGCAGCTAGAGAAAGTTTTTCACACCAGAATGAGGGTCACGATAATAATTTATCCACAGGCCTCTTTCTACAATTACTATTTGTACAAGAAAAGTGTTTATACTTCCGTGGCTGAGAGAGGCTTCCTTCAGCGGTGTCAGAGGCAAGGAGCACAGTCCTGTCAGCGTCGGGGCTGCCGCCGTCTCCTTGGAACAGCCCAAACGCACGGACGTCGCTGGGAAAAGGGCTGCAGGAGCTGTCGGACTCACGCTGTGCTGTTCACGTGCTGACGGGGCCCGCTGGCCGCGTCGCTGGTTTGGCAGAGTTGCCAGGCAGGGCAAAACCATGCCGCAGCCCTCAGGCAAGCTCTGCAGACCAAAGGGACTTAGGGGAAACTCCTCCTTGCTGGGGTTGGCGAGGAACCCGTCCTCCTGCCTGTGCATGGACTGGTGCACGGCAGAGCACTATGCTTCTCAGCCTCCTGGAGTCTGTGTAATGTCCCTTATAATTAATTAATTAGTCCCAGGCACAACTGGGCGTCTTACGTTACTCAGTACCATAATGAGAAGTCAGAGTTGAGAAGAGACTAGATGGAGATAATGCCCTGGGGAGGGTTACGCCGACAGGAGACCCACACCAGCAAATTACCTCCCTGCGACCTGAGCCCCACTGCACCCTCCGGCCCAGGACACACCAGGGTGTCCCAGCTGCCGTCACCAGTGCAGCTTGCTGAAGCCAAGGGGGGGATCCCAAACACCCACCACCATTGGCACAGACTTCTGCACGGCAGGGACGTGCCAGGAGGTGCAGTGTGCGTGCCAGCCCCGGCACCTCCAGCTCAGCCCCTGAGAGACCCCTCTAGCAGCCACGGGGGACGCCTGCACCCCACAGCTCCGTGCCTCCCAGCACCCCATTCAAGCCCTGCTCGGCCAGAGCCCTTCAGCAACGGGGGGTCTAAATCTCAGGGTGCTTTGTGGACGTGGGATCATGCCCGCACGCAGAGACCTGGGTAAATGGTGCACAGCTCTGTCTCCTCGTGGGAAGAGCCGCTGCGGACGCGGCAGCCTGTCCGTGCCGTGTACAATACCTTCCGGGAGCAGCGTCCGCTGCCCCGCCCAGGGCTTGATTCATGTCTCCCTGGTGCTGAAATGCAGGGATCAGTCAAAGCTTTTCTGAAAGAGGGCAGGGAGCCAGCTTTGATTACAGCACAGGGCTGTGCCGAGCAATTGTTTGCCTGCCACAGACACCCCCTTGCACAGGCTTGTGCCGGGCTCCCTTCCAACTTGTCCAGTGATCCTCTCCGGTCAGCGTCCCAGGGCCAGCAGCACTCAGCCGAAAGTCTTTCTATGCTTGTCTTCCCTTGGTGCACCTGGGTGAAGTCCGCACGGCCTGAGAACCAGCTGTCACTTGGAAAGGTACAAAATGCAGCACTACTAAAACCACACAAAAGTTGTATAATAAAACAATGTTACTGTTTCAAAGCCAAGCACTCCGAGTTAGGGAGCGTTACAATTGAGGCAGCTATTGCAATCTTAATTCTGATTGTTTCGTTCAGATGTACTAAGCCAGAGCTCCTAACTGTGCGATGCATGCTCAACTTTTTACAGTGGAACTCTTTTCCAATATTTATCTTATTCTCATTCTCCAATATATGGCACCCGCCTTTGTTACCATGTTTAAAACTGTGCTTAGAAGGCAGAGGGTTTATCTGGTGCACTAGGGAAGCTTTTCTACAAGGCACATCATCTCAGTGTTTACTATATACACAAAGATATCTTCATTTATCTCACCTTCTTACAAGGTAGAGGGGATGATAATTTCCTGACTTCATAGGAAGGGCAGAGACGCAAGAAGATTAAATTCAGTGGTTTCCAGTAATTGTGGACATCCATTAACAAAAAAGAAAAAATGGAAAGCCCATCGCTCAGCACCATCTCACCACCCCCTCGGTTCATCAGCAGCACAGGGAGTATCGTGATGCCTTGCCCACGTGCAGCCCCTGCCAGAGCGCTGCTGCTCGCCTGCCCTGGATCTGGCCGCAGATGGGTAGGGCTGTCCTCAGCAGATTTCCAGGTGCCTGTGGGCAGCAAAAGGGATAGAAGCTGAGTTTGTTGGGTACTTCCCTTCTCAGACTCTGTTCACCCAGCCTAATCCTCTGTTTTTCCAAGCACACCTGCCCCACTCCACCTGTCCCTTCCCACTTGCCCCACTGCTGTTGTTTCTGTTCCCCACACCAGCTCTACCCTGAATGACTTCTGGGCCTGCCTCTGCAGGCTCCTTCGCCCCTGAGCGCTGTGTCAGACTCCCGAGACCAAAACTGTCTGAGCTGAGCTCAGGACACCTCACTCAAGCACTCGTCCGGGGCTGTGCACGACCAGGACAGGCTCGTAGCAGATGCCCGTG
Organism: Anser anser; assembly: GCF_964211835.1. Lineage (NCBI taxonomy): Eukaryota > Metazoa > Chordata > Aves > Anseriformes > Anatidae > Anser > Anser anser. The sequence goes on along the minus strand of NC_139739.1, from coordinate 747,828 downwards.
CTGCCTCCACACCCCACGGCCTGAAACCTGCCACCCGATATAAAGTAAGAGCCACAGAAAAGGGATCTGGAGCTGGGGTCACATCTCTTTTCTAATGTGAATTAGTCTGAGCACTAAATGAGTTCAGACTTAATTGTAAGCATTTTCTGTTAACTAAGCAAGAAATCTTATAATAACACAATAAGGTGCCATTTCACAGCATCCAAATGGAGCAATAAGCTAGTGCCTCATTTGTATGTATTTTTTTTTTCACAGTGATTGCTGACGCTGCTGCTTTTAATATATTCACATTGGCACAGCCATTTGCATTCAGATGCAATTATGAGTTAGAAACTCCCTCCTTTCTGCAAGCTCCAGAAAGGGAGAATTTCAGCCCAGAGACACGTTACTGTTCATTTTGTGGGGTCTAATTAAGGAGTCTGCTCTGGCAGGAATCGAATTCCTATTGTTACCAAAGGGAGCGTCCTGCAAAGAAACAGATTAAATTAAACCAAGCCTTTAAAATTCTTCCTTTTTTCCACAATTCTTATTGATCTTGAACAGAAATAGTTATTTCCTATGGAAATAATGACCCTGTTAGGACACTGTCCAGAAAGACGCGCGAACCACCGCCGTTTTTGAGGCGCGTTACGGAGTCAGAGCCGTGCCACACACAGCCTGCTGCTGGGCAGCCTCCTGCCTCCTGCAGGGCTCCCGGTCCTGCCAGCCGGGGAGGGGGCCAAGGAGAGGGCAGACACCTTCCTGGGTGCCCCTGCCAGCGCAGCCATCACAAGTGGCCTCCCGGCCCTGTGCTGCAGTCAGAAAGGGCCCAGATTGGAGGAAATAGTGCCTGGGAGGAACCGGCATCTGCAGACCTCTGTAATTCACGGGCCACAGCACAGGGCTCTGTGGTCAGGCTGCTCCAGGACTGGTTGTTTCCCCCACTTTCCTTTGTAAAGATGCTGCAGGCAGGCCAGCTGTATGAAAAATTGCAAATACAAATCCTGGCGCTCTGCCTGGAACACGGGCCCTCCCTTATCCCACAAGTTGCAGCTGTCCCCTGACCCCTCTTGCTCAGAACTTCTCCTTCCCTCAGTTCACAAACCCAGTGAGATTCCCACAGCTCCAAGGAAAGTCTGCAGCCTCCTGGATGTTCCCAAGTGAGACAAAGCCCCCCGCCCAGGCTCGGAGTGGTGAGATGCAGAGGTGCAGCACCCTCAGATGTCATGTATTTGGCCCCATCACGCCGGTTCTCTTTGCCATGGGCTCTATTGACAACATGCCACAAAAGAGCGATGGGAAGGCAGCACATCCCTTCAAACTCCCTGCTTTCTGTCAGAGGGAGCCAAGCAACAAATGAAACAGAGAAGAGAAAATAAAGAAACAAAGAGAGGTTTGAGCTCCAGCAAGCCATTCGGCCCCTGTCCCTCCAGAACACCAGGGTGGCCGCTCAATGGCTTGGCCATGGGGCCTGAAGGGGTGCCAGCAGGGAGCGAGGCAGGGCTGGGCAGGGCGCTTCTCCCCCCAGTCGGGGCTTGACCAAAGGGTCAGGGCAGATGAAGCCGCACAATGCGGCTCTTACTTGGGCATAGGCACTGGTGTGGTCCCACCGAAAGTCAGCATCACCCACAGCTCTGCCTGTGGGTGAGAGGAGCAGAGTGCCAGGGGAGCACAGGGCTCAGAAATGGCAGCAAAGCTGTGGTGGGAGATCCCTGCTCTGCCTGACCTGCTGAGCCTTGCAGACCTTCAGGTCCTCGAAAGGATCGTGCTGAGAAAGGAGCTCACTGTCATGCCACTTCCCATTGATTTCCAGGATTGGCATTAGGTGTTGAGGCCAAAATACGTCCCAGAGCAAGACAAGCTCAGCCACACCAAAAGCCCACATGAGCTGAGGAGCTCCTAACGTGAATGTAGGAGCCTCGGGAGGTGTCCAGAGCAAGGCACGTGCCTCTGCTCACACACCCGGGCAGAGCTGGGCGCTGAGTGCTCCGTGACCGTCCGGCGGCGAGCCAGGAAACCTCCTCCTCTCGCCAGGAGGGAAGAAGGGGCAAAGGGAGGAGGAGACAGTGTAATTACTGCAGCACCTGAAATCTCATAAAGAGTGCCATGTAGATTACCTCCTCCCGACAGACTGGAGCTTTGGTTTATAGTTTACACCAGCATATATCGAATTAACCTCAGAGAAAAAGGTTAAACTATCAATCACAAGCTGCAGTTTAAAGAACTGCATTCCTTTTGATATATGGCACTGGCAGGCACGTCAGAACTAAGCAAAAGACTGCTTAAAAGTAACTGGGGATAATGGGCCTGGCTCCTTATGGAGATAGATGTGCCGTGTGTTGACTTTAATATGCTGCATAAATGAGACCCCGGTGTGGAAATATTGCATCACAATGTAAAACAATTTCCTCTATTCAAACAACCGCTAAGTAGACTTCTTCTATTTAATATTCGCCGGGCAGCTCGGCCGGCACTAGCTGAGGGGAGAGCAGCCGGGGGGTGCAGGACGGTGTGCCGCGAGGGGACCCTGGGGCAGCGAGCACTGGGCAGGCGCTGGCGCCCGCCTGGACCCGGCCCTGCGCTAGCAGAGTGCTTCTATTAGCTGCACATGTGTAGAGCAGCGGGCCTGTAATTTGAAGACATGTAACACAGACTGTTTACATTTTTGCAATCCTGGATAGTTATGTGCTGAATTTCCCTACTGGAAAGAAAAACTGCATGAGCGGGGAATGCGGAGAAGGAGGAGGCTTCTCCCCTCCGGAGCAGGGGGATGCAGCGCATCTGGGAGCGGGCTCAGAACGACACACACACCCCGGCTGGCCGGGCAGAGGGGCCCCTCGCCTCCAGGCTGGGCCGAGGCAGCCTGCAGCCCAGGCCGTGGGACTGCACCGGGCGTCTGGCTGCGCATTGCCTGCCAAAGGGGCCGGGGGCTCGCCAGGGGGCTACTACTGTGCTGGCAGGGGCACAGAGGTGGGCTCAGGGCTGGGTCCCTGCTCGCTGCCCTGCGGCACGGCCGTGCCATGCAGCCCCAGCCACAGCAGCCCTGCAGCTGCGGTGCCCGCACGTCTCCAGCAGCTCCTCGGGGCCCTGCGGGCTCGCCCTGGCTGGTGGCTGTGCCACCCGAGCTCCGAACGCAGTGGTGACAGCCGGTACCAGGGCGTCACGGTGATGCACTGTGCTCTGCCAGCAGTGCTGGCACTGGACAAAGGGCAGCAGCCCCCGTGAGAGTGGGAATGCCTCTGCGATCAAGGACACGTGCTACTAAGTTGATTTTGAATTGTAATAAATATAATTGCTAGGTTTTGCAACGCTGCTTATTGCTACTGGAAAGTTGGAAGAAGCATCATTTGATATGCTTAGCCAAGAACAACACCTTCCGGTTTTAATTTTACACTTCCTAATTGCAATAACTGCATGAGAGTCATGGCTTTGGCCAAGGGATGGCAGCGTGTTCGGCCAAGGAGTGGCAAAGCCTTGGCCTGCCCAGGAAGAGCCGCCCCAGCTGGTCGCAGTGCAGCCGCGCTGCTGGGAGCTCTGGGGGGCACTGGGGTTGGGGCTGCGTGCACCGAGCCCCTGCCGGCACCCCGGGCTCCCCGCCCGCTCCCCAGCAGCAGCACCAGCAGCACCAGCGCTACCACCAGCAGCAGCACCACCAGCAGCACGTCCCCGTGCCCACCCCGCGCCGTCCTGCCCCCAGCATGGCGCACTCAGGGCTGATGCCTCTTGCTGCCACCTCCTCCGCTGTCCTGTCACCTCCCAGGCCCCGCGAGCTGCAGCGTGTCAGGGAACCCAGGGAACCAGGGAACCTCGCGTCCAGCCGCTCGTGCAGATCGGCGCTCGCCTCCAGATGGGTTGAGACCAGATCCACTCATTGTACGCTCTGAGCCTAAAAAAAGCCTCGTCTGAGGCTGGTGCTTTACCTAACGTGCTGTCTTGGGGAGAAGAAAAGGTCAGTGAGACTTTTGAAATAAAAATGTTTCCATCTCAGTTGAGAAAAAGCCCAGATGGGTGAGCAAAGTTTAGAAAAGGGAAAGAATTGAGCAAGCAAGCAATACTGTGAGAAGCTGATAAGAGGAGCTCTAGCAGGAGAATAGGGGAGCCTTGTCTATCAGCCTATTAAAGGCTATTCTTACAAGTTTTTTTTCTTTTCATTAATACGCAGGGTGAATAGAACATTGAATAAAAATCAGTACTTACTGCACAATTGTAGGATTGAAAGGTAACTGTCAACAGAAGGATTGGGGTGACAAAAGGGGCCATTTCAGTGCTTAGCAAATGATTTTCGGCTTGTCATTTCAATAGGCCGTGTTTTTCAGAGATTGTGTTTTTTTTGAATAGCGTTTATTACCATGCTTTTTAAAAATTTCATGTTGTCTCTTTGCAGGCACCATTCATTTGCAGATGCAGTATTCCTTTTTGGTTGTCAGAGGGATACTGCTTTAGAAAAATAAAGTACAGTCGTCCAGTGAGAAAAAGGATTCTCTTGTGAAGCTAATGGCTGAGAGAACAACAATCGGGGCAGCTCCTACCTTCTTGCCAGACTGACCCACTTTCTCCCACTGTTCTTTATTCATGATCGCATGGGCCATGGGCTCTCGATTTCAAATTACAAGTAGATGCTGAGTAAGATAAAACTTTTTTAACAGAAAGTCTCTCTTCCTTAACGCTCCAGTTTTGCAGCAGGAGATCCCGAAGTACAAATAGGTCTCCTATCTCTTTCCTACAGACAAGAGGTCCAATTTTGCAGCCTTTATTCAGACAAAATCCCATTTACCTCAATGGGGGCTTTGCTTGAATAAGCAGTGAGCAATTAATGCTCAGACTTTACAAAAGAGATACGTGGGGTGTTTAATGCATTGTGCATATGCCCAAGAGGAGAAGCTAAGTGACAAAGTTTTACGGTTATCTAGTTTAAATAAAATCTTTGAAAACACGTGTTGGTTTAATCAAAATGATCATGTTCATTGCTACATAATTGCTCACATAGGTCCAGAATTTGCATGACATTGTATACGAGGCAGCAGTGGTTAAAAGGACTTGCATTAGGATTTCATATCATTTTAACAAAAACCACCATTTTTGGCACCCTGGGCTCCTAAGTAGAGAGTAATCTAGAATTAGTGAGAAATAGATTTCATGGCTTTAAGTCACTTTATAGTGTGCAGGTCTTGAACCCTGATCTTTTGTAAATTGAACCACTTGTGAAAAAACAAAGGCCTCTAATCCTTTTAAACTGCCACTGCACATCCCTGGCCCAGTGCCCTTGAGAAGTGATTTAAATGGCATTGAGTATGGCAGTTCAAAACATACTCAAATCTGTTAAGAGCCTGATATCTATGAAGGGAATGGAAGCAGAGTTAAAAAAAAAAATAGCTAATTAAAAGTATTGATGAGTCTGCCAGAGAGAATAATATCCTTCAGCCCTCTGAAAATCACCCTGAGCACGACCAGGGTCCTCCTGACACGGCCGCTGCAGCAGGGAGCAGCGGGATAGCCGCTTGCCTTTTGCCATGGAGCCGAGCCAAGTGCCAGCACGCACGGCAGGGCACGGCCGAGCTCACGCCACCTGCCCTTCGGGAACACGCTCCCTCCGTGCCCCCCTGCCTCCCCCCATGTGGATCCCAGCATCTGTGCCACCCTGTCCCCGCACAGTGCCTCAGCCAGGTTGCTCGTGGCAAGCCCAAGACGTTTTTGCAAGGCTCCCTGGCACAGGCAGCCCCTAATTCGTCGTGCTATGTTACCAGCTGCTAATGCTTTGCTCCATAAATGTAGAGCTGCAGTTGATTAGGCACAAAGACTTCCAAACCTGTTGGGGGGAGAAAAGAAACGCAGCACCCACAGTCTGAGCCAAAAAAAACTTGCCTGACTATCTGTGTCTGGTCAGTGTCTCCTCACGGCACGCAGGAATTAGTAAAATCAGGTGTAAATATGCACATGCCAGTAGGATGTGTCCTGCTTTAGTCTCTGTAGGGGGAAAATGCTCTCTCTGATCTGCAGGCTCCAGATGAAGTACAGATTTCAGAGCAAGTGGTGACCTCTAATTACACGTTTAAACAAGTGTTTTGAGACTGTTTCCCTTTGGGTTTGCAGCTGTCCAGGAGCTGGGTTCATCCTTCACCTTTCTCCCTTCTAAGCTGACTGCAAAGCCCCGTGCAGCGCTGGTGCTCAGGGGGGTACCCAGCCCCAGCCAGGCATCGGGGCTGGCTCCTACTAAATCCTCCACTAAAACCCAAAGATCTGCCGCACGTGTGCGTTTGCCAGTTCCCAGAACAGAGGCGTGATGCCCACGGGCGGCACCGCGGAAGCCCGACGCAGCCCCCACGGCCGCAGGGCCCATCCTGGTGGGGCAGGCAGGAGCTGCCCCCGCACACCCCCGGGCTGCGGTGGGACCTCGCCCTCTGCAAGAGACTGCTCCTGCCACACAAACAGCTTATGGGGTCAGGAGAATCCGTGCTTGCTGTGTTAGTACACTGCTTGCAAGATCACTGCCCAGCCCGCAGCTCTGGAGACTGTGCGGTCCTGTAGCCTCCAACCCAGCTCTGGGGAAGATTTTTTCTTTTGGGGAGATTAAAACCATTTTTCCCCTTTCCCCCAAACACAAGACACTGCTTCTGAACTGTCTCCTCAGGTGACCTGGAGTTTTCCATGTTAGATAAATATTACTAATTCAAAAGCACTTTTCAACAGCTAGAATTAAATCAGAACTCCTTCCCAAGTATCCACAACAATAACGGGTGTGTTAATGAGGATTATCGTTCCCGCCACCCCCAAGGAACAGCTGATAAATCAATACAGACCCATCATACTGCACCAACACAGCTCCGCAGAGCAAAGCCCGCTGGGCTGGCGAGGCATCGCGCGGCACCACGCCAGGCACCCCATATCTCTGTGCACCTGGGGAGGGACGTTTGGCCTGTGCACCAGTTTGCATCGCAGGCTTCGCCGGCTCTCCCACCCAGGACCCCCGTGGAAACCCTCAGAACCGCAGGTGTCTGCGGGGCCGTCCTGACGGCTCTGCTGCCTACTGTGATCTGCTCTCTGGAGCCCGCCGGTCCGCGTCCCTGACCTCCCACCTGCTGCCGGGCCACACGTGGCCTTCCCACCGCAGCAGTGAGAGCTGGAGCTCGGGGCCAGAAAGGACAAAATGCTCAGTTTCCTCAGCAATAGCAGGAAAAAAAAATAAAATAAAATAAAATCACTTTGAAAAACTTAAAAAAAAAAAATACAAAAAACACTTTTCTTTAACAAACCTGCTGTCTGCTTTTCTCCCAGGGGAAAGTCTGAGACAAGGATCTCTGCGGTAAAAATGCCTGACTCTGTGTTTAAAGTGCCCTTGTTAGCCCTGCCTTGATGGCTGTCTTGAGAATCACAGATCCCACAGATATTTAAGGCCATATAATTTGCTTATCTCCTTGTACAGTCTTAAGCAGCCCCTGAAGAAGGAGGCAGGTTATTCCTTTGCCCACACTCCTGTCTCAGGCCGATGTGTGGGTTACAGCAAGGGGACCAGCTGGCAACGCGGCGGCCCTCCCAGAGCACTCCCCGTGCACCAGGCCCTGTCCTCCAGCGACCCCGCAGCACCGTGTGGAGGGAGCCCAGCCACCAACAGGCACCAGCCAGGACTGCCAGTGGCTGCCGGTGGCCACAGTGCCTCCAGGTGCAGCCCCACCAGCGCTGGGGCAGGGGGGTTGTCAGGGGCTGCTCCTGCAGGATACAGCCTCATGTCCCGGCTGCCCCGGCTGGACAAGGGCTTCGAGCATCGCTGCCCCCCTCCAGGCCTGAGCCCGCTCGCGCCAGCACCCAGCAGCCTTTTCCTGAAGCCAGGGCCTGACCTGCTGCTATCCACGCGCCGTCGGTGGTGGCTTCCCAAAGACTTCCAGTGTAGGTATTTGTGGAGAACCAGAACGAAAGGCCAAAGAGTCCATGTTAGAGTGCTCTCTGGACATTAGTTAGACACAAGATTTTAAAACAAAGTTCAATTAGGTGTGAAAGAAATTACAGGCTGTGGCAAATAAAAGCACCACTGTATGAATTAGAGAGATGTTAGAGCAGGAGACAATGTGCAGCCCAACGCAAACGCATTTGTCTTCGCTCTGCACCAGCCTTCACTGCCAGCTTATGCTTCAAGCAGTGCAAACAGAAACCTCCTGGCATATTTGGAAGATAGTCAACATTTCCAGCTATAATATTTTAATTACAAAGCATGCTGTTGAGTCAGTTACATGAAGCGACCGGCTAAGGAAGGGGCCCAGTGCCGCCAGGTGTGAGCTCTAAATGGGATAATGTTTCTCAGAAAAGCAAGCCGTCTCCTCGCACCACCCGAGCCTGGGGACTCAGCGCCGCTGCCCTCTGCACCGACGCCAACAAGGCTGCCACCACGGCTGCCCAGGAACAAAGCTTTCCGCAGCAGACGCAGCCACTTTACGTCCCCTGGAAAGCGCCGTGAGTCACAGCAGGTGAGGATCTGCACATTTCCAGCACAGACGGCATCTCTTGGGCAAAGGGAAACTCTGGCATCCGCAACTCTTTGGAGGCAGAAGCTGTTCCTGCTTTGCTGCTGCAAACCTGTATTTGACTAGAATTTTCTGAGGACTTTTCCAGCTGTCGGGATGTCTTGCTGCGTCCCTGACTCCTCCTGCCATCCATCCTTCCTTCCCAAGTATCCTCATGTGCGCTTCTCCGACACCGTTCCATGAGCACCACTGGCTGCTCAGGTTGCAGAGCCGTGCTGCCTCAGACAAGAAGGGCTCCACAGCACTGACAGGCTGCTGCTGTGTCCCTCTGTATCGCTACTGGGAAACAACACTTGGCAATACATATTCGTCAAGGAAATAATAACAAAAATTTCATCACTAAATGCAATAGACGCTGACTGCCCAGGGATAACATAAAAGGCAATCTGAGATCTAGAGACATGAAGTCCCAAAGTCCTAGGAGATTAGATAGGAATGCCATGTTGCAGCCTAGGGATTTTGCTTCGGGACTGCCTTGACACTAAATCAAACTTTGAGATGTTCTCATCTGAATTTGTACGTGAGCCCTGGCAGAGGCACCAGCAGCGAGCATGCAGTGTTAAAACGCTGATGCCTTGAATGTTGTTTGGGCACGTATAGGAATCTGGGCTGCACAACTGTTATCCAGGAGCTGGACAGGGACAACTGATTGTATTTTAATTGCAGGCTCAGTATGAAGCAAGGTGTGGGCCAAAGTGCAGCTACAATAGGTGCGGCGCCAAGAAGGATTTGGTGCCAGCAACAGATACTCTGGCAAACTAACCCCCTACAGTTCCAATTATGAGACTTCTCTTATACCACTGTCTCTAAACATTGGCTTCTGACTGCAGTACCTTATGCCAAATTGTAATCACCCTCATTCTACTAATGGTCAAAATGCTTGGAGTCCAAACGTGATACAATAATCGCTGAGGAGGAGAAAGCGCACTTCAGAGATTATGCTCGCCATAGCGCGTTGCAGCATATAGGGAATTGCAACATATGTCATCGCACTGTGATTACCTCACAGGATCTGGAAAAACACACTTTTCCTCTTCAGGCTCCAAAATGATCTTAAATTCAAATGTGTTTTGCAGCTTTCTATGAGGAGGACTCTCCAACAAACGCCACCAGCCAGTGAATCGTCGGAGCCGCCTGCGGAGAGGTGCTGGCAGGGAGCACCATTCCTCTGGGCGCAGAGCGGGCCCATCGACACTGTTCACACCATAATAATAAGCACTGATTTACAGCTGATTAAAATAGAGTGAGTTGAGATAAAATGCCAGGAATAAAAAAAAAAAAAAAAAGACTGGATCGAGTGTGACTTGGCTTATTGAGTTTGTTTCCTATCTTTTTATAAGGGCTATAAAAACAAACAGCTCTCGCTTGACTAAAGAAATCATTCATTAAGTCCCTCGCTTGCTCTGCGCGCCCAGCCGCATAGCCGTGAACGCTGCGTGTCCCCAGCCCAGGGGGGTGAGGCCGGGGGCGGCGGGGCTGGGCACCCACCCAGCAGCGCCCGTCCCGCCGAGAAGTGGCTCTGAGTGTAATTGAATCAAGGAACAGGCAGGAGAGCCTGAGCAGCTGTGGGAGAGAAGGAGGAGCCTGAGGCAAAATTTATTTCTGTCAACTGGTGGTCTATTTCCCTGATACCATTTCCTTGTATACAGATAAGGAGTTATCTTAAATGACCATGTCTTTTTCAATTTGTACTTAACAGTCAGTCCCATTTTCCTTATACGATACTATCACAGCAGGATGAAAAATGCATTACAATAATCCCTGAGGATCTTCATATATCAATATCAAATGGTCTGAAATTGGCCTGTTATAAAAACCAGCCTTTCAAGTCAGAAAAAAACTTAAATAAAAAAAGCAAATTTCCGAGCTTGCAGTATGCTCCATAACCCAAATACTCAGGCACAAAGAGCAACATTTCCAGAATACTTAATGAAAACAAACCTTCAACGTCTGTGAAAAAAATGTTCTTACTATTGATACATCTGCTTAATGTTTGCTGCACCTTGGAGGAATGCTAATCCGCAGGGCTGGATCGCCGCACAAGCAGCCAAATTAGGCTGATCCAGCAATTCCAGGACCGGCGCTTTAGCCGGTAAGTTTCTCCCCCACGCACACAGGAGGAGAAGAGGACGAGGAGGAGGAAGAGGCCGGCAGCCCCTGCCCCAGCCCCCACTGCGGGTGCCCCTCTGCTGCGAGCCGAGGGGGGTCAGGAGCGGGGCTGTGGGACCCCCGCTCTGCAGGCTCCCCTGCCAGGCTGCAGCTGCACAGAGGATGCAGCTTCACACCCAGAACATCTTTCCTGCAACTTTTTTTAAACAAAAATGCACCTCCTGGCTATTCCTGAAACGATGGAGGGACAGGACTGGCACTTCTCTGGGATAACACCCCCAGCCGCAGCATGGGTGCCAGCCGGGATTCCCTCTCTCGCATTCTTGCAGATACTCCCACAAAGAGTGCAAGAGCCTCTCTCCGTTCAGCGCATATTTGCAATAAGCACAAATACCACATTATCACAGCACTTTGTTCTGCCTTAACTATCAGTACGCATTTTCCTTCTCACTATCACAGCTATTGGGGGGTTGTCATCCAAATTAGAGCTACAGATACAAAAATACCTGAAGAGATCTTAATCAGAAGAAGCTGTTTCTGTTGTGAGTTATTGGCCCACCATAAGGTAGGAGGAGAAAAGCAAAAGGAAGCAAAGGCTGTAAATGAGACGTGTACCAGCAGAGCAGCCCGCGCCTAGGATGAGTGTTAGGTGAATTCCAATGAAAGCCGACATAACATGGGAGACGTTTGCTGCTGAAAGAGGTGCCAAGAGGCACCAGCCTCCGTCAGGGTGGACTCAAAATTCCAAGCCCCCACACCAGAAGCTCTGGGAAGGCTGGAACCAAGCCGGGTCTGTGGTGCGAGGTGCAGGACAATCCTCCGGCAGGGGCTGCCTCCCGGCCCCAGCCCTCGCAGCCACCATCCTGCGCCTGCCGGAGGAGCCAGGCCGAGAGGGGGCCCTGAAGGAGACTGCCGAGGAAAAGACGGCAGCACAAACCTGGTATGCTTGTGAAAGGGACATCGCCAGCTGTAAGCAAATTTCACAAGAAGTGCACTTATCACGAGAAGGCTACTTATCATTTTAAATGAGACCAGCATCTAAAATGAGAGACAGAGGAGGACGTAAGTAATGTTAGAACAGGGCCCTTTATTAATTAATAAACAGGAGTGCAAGCTAAAAGCTTTACATCTACCACTGCTAAATGCACGTTTAAAAGCCCTATAATAACCTGTGTTCATAATATATTCCAAGTGCTCTACCTCGCTCTGAAGTGCATGTGATATGACACCATCTACCTGCTGCAGCATGCAATTAAAATTAAGCAGCAGTTCAGCCTGTGATGAATATGACGTGAAACGCGGCACAGCAATATCACCTGGCAGATCAACCTAATTGTCACGGCATCTGCAAAGCCAGAGTTCAGCTGGAATGTATGTGTTCATTACAAATCCTGGCTTTGCTGGGATTTCTGACGGGGCGTTGTGCTCCCGCGCACTCTAAGGGAAGCTCACTGGTGCAGTATATGGCTCTCTGCTAATCTCTTCTTTAAATAATACCTAGGGCTTCCTAAACCATTTTGAAATCAAGACACATTTTGATTTACTTGGTTTTCTTCTGCTGTCATAAAGAGTGTGCCATGGACCTCACACACAAATCCACATGATCTTGTTCACCAAGCAAAATTACCATAAGTGAACATGCAAAGTAGACATTAGGAAGCACACATGGCCACTTAGATGTCTATTCATTTGCATACGCAAATACTCATTTTGCATGCAGAATGTGATTTACAGAAAACGGATATCTAAATCGAAGTCACCACATGTCTACTATCACTGGCCATGGTAATGGCTTTGCCTCTGCCGCAGACAATATTGACATATATACTAAATTATTATCAGTACTGTTGATGAAAAGTGCTGTAAAATGGCCAGGCATTATTATTTTTACAGCTAAGGGCATTCATTAGCATTCATTAATTTTTAAAAGACCCCTTTGGAGTGGGTTAGCATTATTAGCTGCTCTGCCCCAGCTTCCCTTCTACAAAGCAGGAGTAAGCAGCCAGGCTGACTCCATGGAGCAGGAAAGGCTGTAAAGCCTCAGAAATGCCCAGCTCCTTTCCACCTTGCTGAAAAGCAGATTTCGTACACTTGTAATATGTTCATAGCAGTGCCAAGGATACCATTTAAGAGGATTGTGAGGACAGTATCTCTAACACTGGCTTTGTGAGAGATCCTGGATCTTCCAAACGCTGGCGTGTTTGGCAAAGCCTCTCCGTCCCTGAGCCTCCAGGCTCAGCACCACCCGCAGCCCCTCTGGCCGCATGTGCTCCATCGCAGCCGCCAAGGGGCCACAGCACTGGTGTGGATCAGGCGGATGGAAGCAGGAGTAGCTCTTCGCAAAGACAGCGGGCAGAGGACAGAAGAGCCCTCCGAGCCAAGGGTGAGGATCTGGGCAGCTGCAGGTAGAGCCCACTAGAGCAGCGGGAACCCCATGAGGCCAGCCACCGCTCCAGTTCCTGTCGAGCTTCTGCACCCGGATCCTGCACGTCTCCAACACGAGGCTCTTCTGCCTTCCCCATCTCCTCTTCTGCTTAATTCTTTGGGCTGCCCACTGAACACACACTTGGGTGCTCTGCTGCGCACTAAGAAGTTATTCTCAGAAATCCTGGCATGACTGAAGTTTATAGCAAAAAGTGATCCCTTTTTTGGGCAGATTTCCACTAACTAGTAAAGACTTGATGACCATATGCTCTCCACAGCCTCTCTTCTACCTATTCCTGGTTCTTTCCACTTTCTTCCCCATAAGAGGGAAGAGACATGATAAATTTCTATGGTGTTTCAGTATTATATTAGAACTGTTAAGCTTACCCATGTTAAATAAATTAAAAATAACAGCAGGATATCAAACTTAATTACTTCTTTAAGGCTGTGCTCTAGAGCTGGGTGGGCCAGCCTCCTGCACGCTAGAGACCGGAGATCCCTGCCCTCTAAGCACACAGAACTAATAACGTGCATGTGATGCAGGCGTGGGTAGAACACAAGACCTTTTAAACAAATATTTTCCAATATATGTAAACACAAATACGAGACATTATTTCTATACATCTATATGCAACAAAATACATACGTACTCACAAAACTTTTGAGATACTGCGGATCTTTGCATACTATAAAATACAGAATCATTCCCTCCTTTAGTACATCTGATTCAGTCTCATATCTCAGGACAAGCGATCCTTAAAAACTATAAAAAGCTGGAAAAGCTTCTCTATCCTTGGCAACCTCATAAGCAATGTACTGGAGAGGTCTTTTGCCTTACCTCATGGATATAACACCAGAGAGGTACAATTTGCATTCCTCCTTCTTTGGCTAAGTATTATCATTCCTTTTTTAGATTATATTTAGAAAATATGTGTTGGCAGCTAAACTTGGAATGCTTGTTTAAAAGCTTTAATAACAAGGTAATGGGAAATATTTATTTGAAAAGGAACCAGGGTGTTTGTGTGAAATTCTGAAATTGACGAAATGCAGCAGTCACAACTGGTCAGGTTACACTTAAACACAGAATTGCAGCAGTGCTGTTGACTTGCACACTGAAATTACTCCAGGCAGCAACAGCAACCCGCGGGTGAGGGAAGCCAGCCGCGCTTTGGTTGCTGCTTGCAGGCCAGCTTGCTCGGCTGCCCGCTCTCGGCGGGTCATGCTGACATACTCAGCCGGCACATAACACCGTGTTTGTGCTCACATTTTTCTGCATCTCCAGCTGAGCTGAGCACCTGAACATTCACAGTGATAAAGCCCCCTTTGACTAAGCTAGATAAGGACAGGCGACTTACAAACAGAGCCTCCAGATCCCAGACCCGCAGGACGCTCTGAGCCTGCTCCCCACGACTCAAGCTGGCTCACGGCCGACAGCGACGGCTTTATAGTGAGAAACAGAACAGATTCAGAACAAAGTTTGAAATAGTTCTTACATTTTGCACAACTGCTAAAGGCAAACAAAATTCAGAGAAACATTTGTATGTAGTAGGACACACTTTGGTTTATGTTCTAATAAAAGCATGATTTGACATTAATTCTCCGCTTTCTGTGGAAAATCCCTGTGCAAAGCTTCTTAGTCACTAGCCTGGTTTTATGTGCAGAACAGGCAGAACACAGAAAGGGTTAAAAGAAAATGTTATACTAAAAGAAATCTTTCTACAAGTATAAAAAAGCAAAATGATTGTAAATTCCACCAGGGGAATTCTGCCATGAATATGCTTCACCTTTCGCAGAATCTCCCGCCCTGCCTCAGAGGATAACTGACCTTTGGAGAAAAATAATGAAAAGAAGAAATTCCTTGGAGAAAATAATGTGGCCAGGCCTCAGTAATGAGATCTGCTCCCTTTATGTTGCTATGACAACCACAGTCATTTTATAATACAAAATACATGAATGGGAAAGAGGGCCATCTCCTCTAACCGGAGCCGGCTGCTCGGCACCTCCAGCCCCTCGCACACTTCTGGCAGGATGGCAAGGTGTTTGGTTTGATTTGCGTTTGGCTTCGCTTCCCTTTAGTGCACACATGGTCAAGGAATCCTACTCCTCTGGATGTTCTAATTACTGCTCATTAACTTATTTCTGGGTTTGCAGGCCCTGGGGAGGGCCAGGCACTCGGACCGGGCTGGGCTGTGCTGCCCAGGCACATGCCTCAGCTCTTCCTGGCAGCCAGGGAGCTTCAGGGTGCAGCCTCCTCTTGGCAGGAGTCTCCTGTTCCGGGTTTAAACACAGCTGTCCCACCCCAGTGACACCGTGACTGAGCTGTGTGTGACACCCTGTCCTCACAGCAGGACAGCCGGGCACCAGCACAAGGGCAGTGGGGGACCAGGCCTCCATGTGAAGGTGCTTTTTCCCCATCACCAGCCACGAGGATGTCTGGACTCCAGCATCTGAGTCCTGCGTTCATGATCTTGCCTTCTGGTCCCCGCCATCTCCTTGCTCGCCTTCCTGCAGATCTCCCAGATCTCCTCCCACCCAGGCAGGGCCCTGCAAACGAGTCTCCCAGAGCCTCAAGGCCTTGCAGTAGCAGCCAGCTCTGTCACGTAACGAGCAGCAGAAACAAACCACTGATGTACACCCAGAGGACGTATACCACAGCAGGAGACGCAGACATCTCATCCCTCTGCTTCCCCTCCTACAGCTTGGATTTTTTTTTGCAGGATTTCACTCCTTAGCCAGCTGAGAACCATCTTGCACGTGGAACAGAGGTGCACCCTGTGCCAGCAAGGGGCAGGTTCAAGGCCACCAAGGAGCTGCCTCAGGAGCACTACCCCTGCACTGCAGGGCCTCAGAAAGCTGAGCTTTTGTCAAATCAGACCTCAGTGAACTGAGGAGACCTGTACGAGCACCTGAGTGCATGTCCCAGGCTTTTCCAGAGGAAGATACGCTTACTCTTTGGTGTGCGAGGCTGTCCGGCTCTCCTCAAGCCACTTTCAAGTGTGAGCAGGATTCCAACTGCTAGGACTAAAGGCCCCAAATCAGACCAGGAGTTGGAAATGGAGAAGTCAAGGGGGAACTAAGTACAATCTCTGTTAATCCAGAGCTTCAGACTGTTTCCTGTTTCCCAGGTGGTCTGCAGGGGGACCTGAACTCGCCTGCACAGTCAGCAGAACTGCGGGGCGAACTGGGAGAGTGCAGGGAAAACTGCAAAACAGAGGTTTGCAAATGAAGAAAACAGCCAGAAAAATGAGAGAAACCAACAGGGTAGAGAAAAAGGAGGCCAAGAAACCAGGAGAATGAGAGGCTCCAGCCCATGCTTTTAAATAGCTCAGTCAAAGAGCAGCACAGAGAGTGCCTGGGCTGTCTGGGGGGACCAGACCTCTAGAAGGAGAAGCAGGGCAGGGCTGTGTTCCTCTCCGTCTCTGCTGTCCTTTCATGGTGACATTTCCCAAAGAAACAGTCATGGGCAAAATCTAGACTGTGCTAAAATCAGTTGCAATTTCCCAGCTGTTGCCAGTACGGTAATAGATGTTTGCAGGACACAGGTTTTTGGGTCAGCACTTCTGAGGATGGAAGTCAGTGGGGTCTGCCCCTTCTCTAGCACCCGAGGCAGGCAGCACCAATAGCCAGAACTCTTAAATTTCCTTAAAAATCTCCACAATCCTTTTTCCACTCCAAAACATTTTTGCTTGCCTCTGGAGACCATGGAAGGATTTCTGCACATATCTAGTTACCCAAGCAAGCCAAAAAGAAGTCAGCAGTAACCATTATATCAGGACAACTCTGGACTATCTGTACGCAGGGAGCCAAGGTATTTCCAAAACCAGAGAAAAAATTAAGTTGCCCTCTGACTGGTGCCTTCTTTGCATGTGGACTTTGCATGTGGCAGCAAGATCTGCATTATATCAAAAATACCAATGCAAAGGCTAATTTAAATTCTTTTTATGCAAATGTTCAGTAGTATGGAACAGTAATAAATCTGGGAAACCACTGGAAAGATGTTTAAGAGGACATACAAATTCTGGTCACACATCAGCAATTAGGAATCCCAAGAAGGAGAAAGCACCTGTCTTGGCCTTTATTGAATATTATTCTCAATTAGAATATTCATCATATACACAGGACAATTCCTTCATTCAAACTTCTATAGACATGTTCAAATTACATCATATCTGCAAAACAGAGAGATTGAAGTTATCATAACCTGTCTTTGAATAAACCATTATTGAAACTATAAATGGTCCTGTCTGAAGCTTGCTGAAGTGCAGAAGCCTGACAGATGCTGCACGGAAATATGACTGGCTGGATGATGTCTTCTGAAACAGCTTGCAGGAAAATGATCCCATTATGACTGAGGCTTTCCAAGCAGCCACCATGAATATCTAGCAGGAAGCAGAGGCTCCATGTGGGGAGGGCAGCACACAGCATAGCAAGCAAGGTGATTCTGGAGCTGCGGCTGGCCTGCGGTGAGCGGGGAGCACAGCTGCATGTGGGGGCTCTCCAGGCACGTCACCATGAGATTTCCCAGTCCAGGAGCCAGGTAAGCCATCAGGTGGGCAGCCACAAGTTCATGCTGGCTGGGACTGAAAATGTGAGCTTATCCTGTTGGTATTCATCACTCAAAAAGCCATGCTCTGGGCACAGTACGTGCCTCTGTGTGCAAGGTTAGCAAACTCTGAGGTTAGTCTTTGCCTGGGGCTACCCCTGTGCAAGGCAATGGGAGCAGAGCTTCAGTTCAGAAAAGCTTCTACCCCTGTCCCTTCCCAGTGATGCCAGTCAAGCTGCCAGGTGTTTTCTAATAACAGATCATACATTTAAGGCCACAGGGATCCTCGTGCTCATCTGGCCTGTGTTAAGTAGGAGATCATACCTGAGGGCTTTTCTGTGTTGGTCCCTGATACAAACCCCATGTCTGTGCTTGAAGTATAGACAGGACTCCTCTGTGATAAGGGCTCTGTTTCCTGCGAAGCAACCTGGAGACTGCTCACCTGCCTCTGTTCACCTTCCTCCGAATAATCTAACACAAGGGAACTGCTGACATCTCTCCTTATTGTACACACCTGCTACAGCCTGAATTCAACCCAGCACCTCTGCTTTGGACCCTGCTGCACTGCCCACAGCCTCTCCATGAGTTTAACACCTTCAATTCAGCCTATCAATGATTTTGGCTGAAACTGTCAGCTGACAAACCTCTAGCAATTCAGCTCACCCTTGTTATGTTTTGCAAACTCTGGCACAAACTCTTCTCCTCTGGAATGTTCTCAGTGCACTGAACAGTACGCAACGTTGTTGTTAATAGTCCAGGAAGGATTTCATTCTTCTCTTTTAAGATGTTCGAGTACATCTGTTATCTGGCTCCTGAAAGGGTCCATCTTAGTGGCCTTTCCAAGGTCTGTCAGTGAATATCCTTCTCAGTGAGGTCATATTTTATACTGCATGGTCATGAAAGACTTTTTAAAACTGCAGTGAAAATGAGAAACGTTTACTGAACACTTCAGGCTGTTAACAGCCAAATGATCTCTCCCTGTGAGATCTTCACTCGCTCCCCAGGAGCCGGTGGTGCCGGCTCTTCTCACTGCCTGGTATATTTGCAGATGCCTTCCTGCATTTTCCCATGCTGTTTTTCCTGCTGGCAGAACCTCCTCGCTACCACTGAAAAGCCATGGGAACATTCTTCTCTGATTTCTGCAATTTTTGTGTGAAATTCACCAGAAACTTAGCAGCAAGCCTGAACGCGCAGCCTGACACCATGACCCATATTCCCATGCTTCCTCTCACTTTCTGCTCGCTCTGTCATTCCCACTACGCGCCCGCTGTCCCTACAACGTCAGCTCTCTCTGAACAAGGACCACTGGAGCAGTAGGTGCGAGCACAGCTGGGCACGACCCACGGCTGCGGTCTGCAGGCACACAAACAATACCAGTAAGTACTGATGGATGCTATAGCTCAGCAATAAACTCCCTCACCAGTGGAAGGAATCAGATGAAAAGATTAATTACCAGGCTTAGCTCTTGAAATGGTGTATCTTAACCATCCAGGCCCCTCCCTGGTACTTCATCCATTAATTTTTGGTCAAATTAGAAGAAGTGAAAAAATGAACAACGAGGGAGAGTTTGGAAGAACGCAGCTGTAATAAGAAGCAGTATTGATTGCCACCAAAAAGGCTTTATAAATCTTTCATACTCTCTATCAGTCCGGACCTGCCCCACTGAACCTCCCAAGACTGCTCATTTCTAAGGTGCGCGTCAGACAAAAACGCGTTAACAGGGAGCAGGGCTGGAGACCTCCCGGCTCTCCTCCGCACCCCGCTGCCCCACGGGGCGCCCGCTGGCCTCTGGGCGCTGCAGCGGGGCCGGGGGGCCCGCGGGGCTCGGGGCCTGCCCCCGGCATAAGTCCCGTCCTGTTTGCCAAGCACCGAGGCCTGTGCTCCCGGCCCGCCCCGCAGGGCTTCCAGCTCCCTCTGAACTATCGCCTCTCACCGCAGTTCATCTGGCTTTTGCAGAAATAAACGTTATTGAGAAAAATCAATGGTAATTCATTGTATCCTGTGATTTTTAAAGGCAATTAAGGCTAAGACAAGGTAAGAGGTTAGCAAAATCTCTCATTCTTTAATATATTGTATTTTCCCATTAATTCTCTAATCTCGTGACAAATTCTCCCAGGCAGAGGGCCAGCTTCCTGCCCACTTGAGCTCTCCCTGAGTTATGAACGAGGCAGGTAATGCCTCAGCGCACTGCCGAGCAGCCCCGGCGGTGTGGCGAGGAGGGGACATCCTGCAAACCACCACACTACTGCCCTGGGGACTGGCAGGCGAAGCCCCCACCCCACGAGACCTAAAAGCTGTCTCAATGGCAGGGCTGAGCTGGTCCCTGACCATGCCTTCCCCCTGCTTGCTGCAGGGTGGGTGAGACACAGCAAAGCCCTGAGCTGGCAGCCCCCAGCCCACCCCGCTCAGTGCGAGAGCAGACGGGGGCTTCTGCGTCAGGCAGCCACAGCCCTCCTTGGGGAAGGGGGGGATGCCGCGGTGCAGAAGGGAAGCTGGCATTCCCCAGTTCTGCCCCGCTCACTTGCACCAAGGAGTTAATAACTAAATTACTACTAATTAGGGATACTGTGAATGAGAACACATCATACTTCTGCTAATCACCAGTGTGTTTCTGTGTAATGTCTGGAAAATCAAAATTATTAATGAAGAAGTTATTTTGGAATTCAGAGTTTAATTCTGCAAATTCTGGATAATGGCAGACTGGTTTGCCAGCTAATTTTCTCATCATAACATCAGAACCCCTTAATTAATAGTGAACTAATTAGAAAACGCTAACTTAAAGACAGCAGAAGTTCCTTCGGCGGCCGCAGCACTGCTGCCGAGCCCGCTCTGTGCAGGTGGCGCAGGAGCAGAGGAGGCAGCTGCAGAATTCGGCTCGGAGGGGACAGCCACCCCTGCCACTGGCCGTGTGCGGGGAGGCACCACCACAGTCAGACCCCAGAATGTGAAGCTCATTTCCAAGCCCCTCAGGCACCAGCACTCCCAGCTGCCCGCTCCTGGCCACCACTCCAGCAGAGAGAACCTGGCTCTGGGCATCTGCCACAAGCAAAACCGCCCAGGGACTGCTGTGGGCTTTTGGAAGAGGTGCAGGGAGCAGAGAGCCGCAGGACCTGCCGCTTGTCTCCGCACTCCAATACCACAGCAGCCAAAGTCCATCTGTCTGTGCTGTGAGGGCTGCAAGGTTTCTTTAACCTCACCTTTGGTCTCTGCAGCCCTGGCTTGCTCTGCCTCCCTCACGTTCTCCCAGCTTTGCTCTCCCAACCAGCTTCCTTCCTTGTAAGCACAAAGTCAGACTTGGCTAGGCACTTAAAATATTTGTTTGAAAGCTCCATGGTGCAATTGTCTGCTAGAAAACTTCAGCTGTTAACCTGGGTCCCTTCTGCACTGTTCTGCAAGGGGCAAGAGGAAATTCCCAGTCTAGGTCTGGGTACATTTCAAGTCAATTGCTCCTCGGATGCCTCACTGTGAGACCTCTCTTTGGAAATGCTGTGAAATGTCTCCTCCTCTCCTCCAAAACAAGGGTGGGAGCTTTTGCCCTGTGTAAGACGGACACAACATTAACAACCTAAATATTTACCTGCTTCATTCTGGATTCTATTTATTAGGAATATTTTCCACCTCTCCACCTAACTAAGCAGAGTTTTCCCTAAAAACAGCAAATATTATGACCTTTCATTCCACAGAAATTTATTAGTACAGGGTAAAAATGCTACTGTATTCCAAACATTGGCAAGAAAGCCGGGAGCCTCCGATCGTGCCAGCTTTTAATAAGATACACATTTAAGCTGCATGTTGCTTGCAAGTTGCATGTTTATTTAAACAAGAATTTCCAAGTGTTTAGGGACAGAGGTTGCTACAACAAGTTCTTATCATTAAAAACAATGGTGCTGAAACCTTCAGGAAGGAGAATTACAAATGGAGTCACTCTGCAGAATAAATCACTGATAAACTTTCAGCACAACTGATTTTAACCCAGAAAGAAAGTAAGGCTGGATCTTAACTCTCTTCTAATGGATGTACACACTCCCAGGATGGTTTGGGTTCTATTATGATACAAAATGATTTATTTGGGGATTTAAAATGCTTTAAATAAATCTTTCTTTTAGCCTCTGAATTATGTATTTTTCTAGCAGAGCCAGAGATATGGCACTTCGTCTAGGTAATTCTACAAGTCCAGGAACATTACCCAAACCTTTCCGTTTACCTGCCTTTAGAAACCTCCTCTGTGACTTCCAAAAAATTACACACAGAGAAAGGTGCTCACAGGCTGACACTTGCCTTTGGTAGTGGTGATAAATGAAGCTTCCCAGCCTAATTGTGCCAGGGGTATTGTCGCACGCAATTAAAACATTACACGCACAACGTCAGTTCAAAGAACTCTGCTTGGGCCACAGGGTCAAGCTCTTTCAAGTCAGGAAATGTCAGTTTGCCACTGTCTATCCAAGCTTTACTCTAACTCCTGAGCATTACCAAGGTGCTGAATGAGACCAGGGAGGAGAGAAGTTTGTACTCCATGCCCTTGTTGGTAATGAGTGGCTGTCGAAGACCCTCCATGGGGCAGGCTGGCCAGGGGGCAATGAGCCGGCCACCAGCTTCCCTGATGTCATGGGTTATGTCATGGGTGGCCACGTTGTCACCAAACCTGGCAGGGGTCCTGACATGACGCCTATCATCCACCCAAGTCACTTGGGGAGCATCATAAGAGCACGGGCACCAAGCAGAAGGCTGTCGGAGGATGCCAGCCTCCAGCGCTGCCTGTGATGACTGCAAGCAAGTGAGAAGCTGGGCTGCATTGCAGACAGACCGTGGGAGTCATCAAGCACACAGCGAGCCAGCCTGGCCACACCAGTGACCACCGGCCTTGGCTTCCCTGTGCAGCGCCAAAGGTGCCGGGGCCCCAAACCACAGCACACCCGCAGCACATCTCTGCCGGCACGGCACCAAGGCTCCAGGCAGCGCCCGGCCCCGCACGGGCTGCTGAGGAGGAAGATAAGTGATCCCCCGCCACCGTGCCTAGAGAACTGCTGGGGCTCAGTAAATAAAAGGAGACGCTAAATATTATTTTTGGTAGGGATTTTCGTATGAAAAAGTAAAACACCATAAATCAGGCACAATGCTACAATCAGCACATACTTGTGAATAAATGCATCCTGTAGTACGTTTCAGCATAAATTATAGCCACTTGATTTAGGCTTTGCTGCACAAAGCCATATTATTTAAATTCAGCCAGAATTGAGTCCACTCACATTGCTACACATTTATAAAACATATTCATGATTATTGTCATAAACTCCTGAGAACTGGCTGTTGAGTTATTTTGCCACATCATCACCTATAGTAAACAAGACTTATTTTACATTTCTCTTTTCTTTCCCGACAATCTGTTACAAAATGCTCCACAGAATTAATGCCTAAGTTATAGCCAGATTTTCTCCAGCAAGTGTGAAATAATACCTATTACACAGTATGGCAAATGCAAACCCATGCACAGCCAGAAGCTTTGAGCTCTGTTGCAGGGGACCGTGTGAAGTTCCCCATGTGCTCTGCCTCTCTCCCCTTTTCTCTCACTCTCTCTCAAAAACAAACAAAAAAAAATCAGCTGATTCAAACACAAAAGCCGGGGGGCTCAGAAGCAAGCGTGGGCCCCCTCCCTCGCTAGCTGGTAGCTCTCTGGACAAGAAGGGATTTGTTGAGAACAGGCAGAAGGATGACTGGGAACTAGGAGTGGAGACGCAGGACTCTACGTGACTAAAAATCTCAGATTCCTGGGACTCTGCAAGGCCGGTGAGTCCCGCTGAGGACCATCTCTCAGTCTCTGCTATAATTTTCAATTATTCTCAACAATCACCTGCTTTACACAGACTAGCAAATCTCTGGCTTTACAAAGCTGGCACAGCCGCCTGTGCCATTTGGATCCCGTGGCCAAGACGCATAGTGGCCCTCCACGGGGTGCTCAGTGCCCCAGCCTGGAAACGCCAGCGGTGCAGGGAACGATGCAGGGAACGATGCTTTCTATACCGTGGCAGCCGTGGTGCCCCTGCTGCCTGCCTGCCACGCTGACAGAGCAGCGAACCATCTCCAGCACACATCTGCCTGTTGGGCAGCCGCAGACAGCCTTGTCTGGTGGGGAGGGTCTGGGACTAGCATCGAATTGGGTCTTTTGGTACCAGATGCATTAACTCATAATGCAGAGGTTTTGATTTTGTGAATTGTTTTTTTGTTCTCCATGCACAAGTAAAATACATGACCTCTTCTGCAGAAACCACAGAGACAGTAGTGAAACACTAAGCACACTGCCATTGTAAAATATTTAGAATTCATCAAAGAAAGTCATGGATTACCTGGCCTGAATCATAAAACCTCCCATAATTACAAAACTGACTGGTGCCACTTTTCTCCAAGCGGTGACTGCAACGTGCCTGTTCTTCCACTGGCCTGGACAGATCTGTCAGCTGCTGGCTTGCTTGTCGAGCTAAATTATTGTTTTACATTTCTCTTCTAGTTTGCAAACTTTTAAAAAATTAATCCCATCTTTTCAACAAGTGTAACAACTAAATTATCATCTTTACATGATTAAAGTCTCTGCTGCGTCTTTTCTTGGCAAACATTACATGCACATAATTTTACTAAATGTAATAAACCAACCATAGAACTATTAATTTTAGCATGGTATTCATAACAATTAGAAACGCATGAACCTTAAAATGATAAAAACTGAAATGAATACCAAAATAGCATGAAACACAAGAATCCAGCTCCTCAAACCAGGAAAATGGATATTTTTGTGTCATGCCACCATACACATTTCAAGAGACAACCACCTCTGGAGGTGCTGCCTGGGTCTCTGGGGCAGGTTAGGGCTCTCCCCACTGCTCCCCAGGAAGGAAACCAGTGGTGGTAGGGTGGGGGTGTCACCCACGTCCCTGCCAGCCCACAGACCCCACGTGCCATGGGAATGGGAGACGACCTGCTTTCCCCAGAGCCTGGTGGGGACTGGGTGCAATGGCCAGACTGGCGTGGGTAGAGCACAGCACGGCAGGGGATGGCGTGGCACGGCACAGCATGGCATGGCATGGCACAGCAGGACGCAGAATGACACGGCACAGCACGGCGGTGCTCCGCAGCTCACTCTCAGCTGGAGTGGTGGAGGGGGTGCATCAGCGAGCCTGCCAGTCCTCCTCCCGGCGGGCCCTGGGGCTTCCCCCTGGAGCCGCCCTGGTGGAGCTGCCCTGGCCTCCCGAGGACTACAAGACCCCCTCCCTGCCCCGGGAAGGGCTCAAGGCCAGGGCTGCAGTGCTGGGCCTGGCCGCACAGCGCTGGCTCCCCCTGCTCTGTGAGCTGCCCACCACAGGGCTTCCAAAGACCTGGAAATTGGCCCTTTTGCCCCTAAGAATCACATGAGCGGGAAGCTTCACAGTTTTCTTTTATTTTGTTCAGTTCAGCAACTGATCTCTTTTTTCCAGGGGGAGGGGAGGAAAGAGAAAAAAACTAGACATTAAGTATTTGATCAAAAGCCAAAATCAACCTTTGGTATCAAGGCATTCTTGAGCTGCTTTGTTTATAGATACCAAAATATACACACCATCCCACACTGCTGTAACCACTTAGAGCATAAAACACTTCCATAAAGAGCAGCCCGTTGTTACAAATCACACACTGCTGCATTTCCTAGGTAATAAACACCAGGGAGCAAGAGGCAAGGCTGCAGCAAGACTTTCTACCAGATGATAAGGGAAAAGCCATTGTTACTGGGGCTGGAGAGGGCCTGGAGCCCCACCGCTCGCCAGCTTGCTTTTCTTGGAGTGTCCTAGTTTAGAGAATTCCTCATGGACTGGACTTTTCTGCATTTCCTTTCCCATTATCACTGATTGCCAAAATATTTGTGCAGTGATGGAATTTGCCTGCCAGAACTAAAGCAGGAGGAGGGAGCTTTGCTTTAGTCTGACCCCAAGTCATGAGAGGTGGTGGGTCTCCGTCGTGAACTACTGGAGCTAAACCCTGGCAGTGGCCCAAGGCTGCCTAATGAGAATAACCCAGCTGGTCCCTCCCGCCCCTGCGGTCCCCCGGGGGATGGAGGAGAGGCACCGTGGCTATTCCAGGACAGAGGGATCTGATTGAAGCAACCAGAATGTTTCCACTTTGCCTGAGCGCACTAGGAAACATTTGGAGAGGGAATATTTTCACAAAATATGCTAAGTGCCTCCAGATCGATGCCTGTGAGTAGGAAAAATCAAATGGCTTTGCCATCGTAAACAGCAGAAGGGCACAGAGGAGTCCAGTGAATAGTGGGACAAACAGGAAAGACTTGGAAATTTCCAGGGTATTGTTTGAAACTCAAGACAGAACATTCTGATCTACTTTTACTGTTTTGATGTTACATTTCATGTTTTAAAACACTCCGTGCCTTTACAGAAACACTGCAAAGACGTCGAAAGAATTCAAATGCACCAACTGCTATTTATTTGGCTGTCCTTCGTTATTTCTGATTAGCAACTTTTTCATCAGAATGGAAGTGAGACTCTTAAAGAGAGACACCCGATGCCGCCGTGTGTGCTGCGTGACCCCGCAGGACAGGGCCGTGCTCCCCTCACGGCTCGCCAGCTCCGGGCTGACGCCTCATGGAGCAGCAGCACCCCTGGGCCAGCACCCACAGCACCACGCACGGGGCACGGCACTGTGTGTGTGTGTGTGAACGAGCAAGCACTTGCTGAGCAGCGACTCGCTTTCTACGGAAGGTGCGTGATTCCGATCAGCTATCACTGACTGGTGGGACACTGGAAAAGACACAGCACAGCCCCCGCTCCATTCAGAGAGGTTTCCAGAGGTTTAAGTGCACTTTCTGAGGCAGCGAGCAGTAGCCAGCACCCGCCCAGAGCACCAGCCCCTTGCAATGCTGCCACCGGCTTCTGCTGCCCGCTTTGGAGAACAAACCCAAGGGCACCGCACACTCGCTCCCGCCCAGCCGGGCTGGCGGTGCCGGACTCACTGCAGCAGTGGACGGCCATGCCACAGTGCCACGGCACCCCTGCCTCTCCCCCACACCCTCTCCTGCACGTCCTCCAGGCTCACGTTGCAGATCTGCTCCCTGTTTTTCAGTCTCTGCTGCGTGAGGCTCCACACCAGTTCCCTGCCAGGTGCACTCGCCCGGTGCCGGCCGTGGCGAGGCGTTGAGCCGCTTGCCAAGGGCTTGAGACACACGGACTTGGGTCACGGCTCCGCTGCAAACGTGTCCTGGATGCTTGTGATGCTTCTGGCAACAGAAATGGCCTAAATATTTGTTGAGGAGTAGTGAGTGCCTTTGTCTCTCAGACACAGAGAGACTTTTCTTCTGCATCTGCTTAGCCATTTATGTCTTTGTTGCTGCCAGTTGGAAGCTGCAGTTTGCAAACCAGGCCCTCCTAGAGCAGAGCGAATTTTAATTCAGGCAGAGGAGCTTAGTACTGAGCTCAGATTCAGCCTGACAAATATATGCTCGCCATCCCACCGCGATGGCAAGGCAGTGCCACTCCTCGTGCTCAGCCTCAAGCCTGGCCATCAGAGCCCCTGTGTGCTGCACCCACCTCCTGGGAGCAGAGCCCCCGCTGCCGCTCCCAGGGAACAAAGCTCGTCTCTCCACTAACCACTGAACACTTTCCATGCTCCCAGCATTTGGAGTACATAACACAAGCTTCAGTCCTGGCTCAAGTTTTTAGTAAAGGCGTATTTCACCACAGCAAACAGTTGCGGAAGGAAGCAGATCGGATTTGTTCATCTATCTAGTCAATCTCTAGAAGTATTACTATGCTCACAGGAGTATACATTATTGGATTACCATTGGGTTTAGGAGAAAGATGTGGAAGCGCAAAACACCACCTAATATGTTCACTGCAGGTGTGCTCAGGCTGGAGAATACAATGCCAGAAAGACGGAGGCGGCAGATCAGGCCATCTTAACCAGGTATCTCACCATAACTAGCTTTACCCAGCTTTCACATACCGGAGGGAAAACAGGCTTTTCGAAGATAGACACAGCCTCAAAGATGACATACCACCATTGACCAGCCAATATTTTCCCTTCGTGTGATACACTGTCAAGGTGTGAGCTTCTCACGCAGCCAGGGGCAGGCAGGCAGGGCAGCGGGATCTGCAGCCAGGCAGGATGTGACAAGCATTTGTACATTCGATGCTCTGGCCAGTTTTACTTTTTATTGTCTAGCCCTTCAAACGGATATCTGATCTGTCAAAATATAAAATCTCCTAAAGATAAAAATACTTCACAGAAGAGCTCCCAAGGCATTCCCACATGAGATTTCCACGGAGTCTGCAGCAGGGCTGAGGGTCAGCCTTGCCACCGCTCCCTCCTCAAAGCTGTGCTGAACAATTAGTCTCAAGTGAAAATCAACCACAGGAGTTTGTTGGGTTTTTTTGCCTTCCACTTCCACAGATCACCTTCTGCTCCGAACATGGAAACCATATGGCAGACAGGTCCTATCCCCTGCCAAGAAATTCCTGCTTGATGAGATCCCTGTAGCTATCACTGAGGCTACATGGGCTTCCAACAAGGGAGCTCAGTTTCTGCCTCAGACAAACTCCCAAAGCAACCTGAGGAGGAAGAGCAGGGGCCAGGGTGCCAGCATCTGTGCTGTAGCTGTTGCCTGTTGAGTAATTGCCCTCAGAGGGAATATTGTCATGCTTATATCTTCATCTCTGGCCCTTCGGCTGGTAGAGGCTGTGAATCCAGCCATGCCCACTGCAGTGGGTAGTAAGGTACACATGGGACAGAGGCAGGACCCAGCTCCAGACACACCCTTGTCCAACCAAGGGGTGTTGGTGGAAGGCATGGAGAGCACTTCCCCTGCACTGGGCAGTTTGTGCTGAAAAAGGCATGTTTTCCCAAGTACATGGTCCAAGCTTTGGAAATACTGAGAATTTCACCTCCCCCAACTCGCAAATACCTCACAAGCGGTCAGGTTTTTAAAGGAATAGTTTCCCCAATTCAGTCAAGTATTGAGAAGCTTCATTTAACACTGTAGAAATCCATACAGTAGCCCAATCCATGGAGGGACAATTGCAAAATGCAGGGAAGCGTATCCCAAATCATGTGAAGTCAAGCAGTCAGGACAGAGCCCCCACGCAGCCAGACTTCATGGGGACTGAACCTGCAGTGCCCGTGTTACAGCTGGCTTCAGTTCTTCAGGGGTACAAGCACCATTCCTCGTGCTAGGTTTTCTCCTGGAAGAAGTGCCGATGTGGGAAGGCGTGATGTGGATGGAGTAGTCATTGGCTTGAACGATTGCCTTGTGAAAAGGATGGGGCCTGATGCATGGAGAGGCTGGTATCAGGGGATCAACACTGCTGCACAGGGCACAGCCTCTTATCTACATCCATGTCTTTTTTGCGGGGTGTTTGTGATGTGCATCCATTTATCAGTGAGAAAATGATTTGCAAATACAAGTGCTGGCAAGAAGGGAGCGTGAACTAAGGCGATAAGAAAAGACGACAGCCTCACTCCAGACACATCCTCAACACAAACGTGAGTTTTGCCTTGCTACCAAGTCTGGCCAACAAGCAGAGCTGTGGTGGGGGAAGCACAGGCAAACCCAGAGCGCCATGCAGGAAAAAAGGCTGCCTTCAGAAGCTCCCAACTGATGGAGACGCCAGAGCTACCACCTCCTGAGGAGGCTGATGGGCCTGGCAGCCAGAATCCCATCCTGGGCACAAGGTGGGAGCCTTGTGGGCTGCCCCCAGCAAGGGCTGGGCAGCAATTGCTGGTTCCAAGGCTTCCCCAATAACAAAGGCTGTTATCATCTTTGCCATTAAATCACACGTTAAATCATGTCAGAATGCTCCTTGGGACTGCCAGGGGAAGCAGCACTGCCATTAATGACCACACTATGAAATCTGTCATTAAGCTGCTTTTTAATCCATGTAGTATATGCTATTAGCTACAGTTTTTCTGGTCAAATTGCCAAACACCTTCAAGGAATTGAAACACCAGCCCCATCACTTTTCCTAACCAGGCCCACAGTTTGATCATAGGAGGCTATCGACGCTTTGTTCCATCAAGACTTACCTTCCATCGAACCACCCCTCCTTTGTAAAACACTGCAATCAGCAAATGAAAGCATGTACAACGCAAGTAGAGCGAGCCCTGCACTGAACTGGTGAGCACGCTGTGAACTCCTACTTATTGATTGAATCACGGATGAATCATTTTCCCAGACAGCTGCGGCTTTTAGCCCACTGAGAAGGGTCAGGACCCTCTGTCCAGCACCAAGGCAGTGACTGCTGGTTGGGGACACAAGGGACACCGCTGGCAGCACCTGGCACAGTGCAGGGAGTGGGGACAGAGGCCACGCAAACCCTCACCACGTGCCAGGGAGATGCAGCAGGGCCACCGTGGAGGCACGGACAGCTTGGGGATACACGAGCTCCCTGTCCCCCAGCAGGGTGGGGGCGCCGGGTGCCCCAGTGGGCCTCAGCAACCCTCTCACCACAGTCCCCCAGGGCGCCACCAGATTTTCTTGAGAGCTAGAAAGAAAAAAATCAATGAAAACGGTGCAGTCAAAACAGTTTCTGGCGGAGCCTGCACACCATCCTGAAGTGAATATTACTTGGGACTAAATTGTTTTCCTTATCTAGCAGTTTGTCCTGCGGAGCTGGACTTAGCCTCCCAGCGAACCCAATAAGTCTTTCGGTTTGACTGGAAACTCCACATTTTTCCTTTTTAGAAAAATGTCACAGACATTCCTCTGTTTCATTACTCTTTGCTGCTTCTCCTTTCCCTCCTATTAAAGCTCTAGCAAAGGGAGGCTTAGTCAAGAGCCAGCCCAGAGCTGGACACAGGCCCAGACTGTCTGGACATGGCTCAACAGTGGAAAGACCTATTGTTTTGCTTGGCAGGCTACTGGTATTTTTCCTTATGCCCAGAAAGGCTGCGCCAATTTACAGCCAGTGACCTAGGGAGGGGGAGGAAGAGCCAGACCCACAGTCCACCCTTTTCCCCTCCAGTAATCTCCACCAGCCGGAGGCACTCACACTCCCTCCCACAGGGCAGGGTGCATCATCTTGAAAATTAACTCACATCCAGAGCAGCAGCCCCCTCCCTGCCCTAGGTATCCTGCACCCCTCTCACCCACGTTTCCCATCCAGCTGGGATCTGATCCTCTCTGTACCCCAGGGCACGGGTCATCTCCAGCCTCCCCAAGCCCTTCCTGTGCCCACAGGCATCCCAGCCCTGCCGATGCCCTGGGGAATGGCGATCACGTCCTGCTCCCACCCGGGACGGAATCCCACCGGCACGGCCAGCCCGATGCTATCTTGGTACTTCCAGAGCCAGGGCAAGCAGGAAGCACAGGGCTGTGGGAAAACTAAACAAGGAAGTTAGCCAAGGTTTCCCACACCATCGAGCAGGTTTGCTCCCTTCTCTTTTAAAGTGCTGGGCACAAGTTCAGGTCAGGCCTTGCCTTATCAGAAGTTATTTCTTCCATGTGCTGATACCATCAGCAGCTTCCACCATCCTGCTCGCAACACCGCAGCATCCCAGCGCTGCAGCCCCACAAACGGAGTGGCTGCAGAGTTCCTGTGAGCCCCCGTTTGCTGTACAGACAAGGCTTGTCCCTACCACCCCTCACACCATGTGGGTCTCACCCAGTTATGCCTTCAAGTCTGGGGGATTTTCAGGCATTTTCCATGACAGGACTAGAACACGAGCTCTTCCCCTCCCAACCACTTGAACCAACGCCATGAATCTGCTTGGCTGATTGTTAGCAGCAGGAATTTGGAGTGAGCGATCCGCACGCCATCGCCAGCATCAGCCCAAGTCATAACATCCTGCAGCAAGACAAGGCCCTGGCACAGACAGCGGCTCCAACCAAGCTCACCTTCTGCAGGCAGAGCTGCCTCCCACGGCACTCACTGCCCAGAGCGGTAAGGCCACACAGCACACGAGTCCTGCACCAACAGGGGACAGAGCCAGAACCTCACACGTGCCAGGGCTGCTGCCACCCTCATCCTGCCCGAGGAGAGCTGCTTCTGGGGCATCAGAACAG
This sequence comes from Anser anser, assembly GCF_964211835.1. Classification (NCBI taxonomy): domain Eukaryota; kingdom Metazoa; phylum Chordata; class Aves; order Anseriformes; family Anatidae; genus Anser; species Anser anser. Next base: position 716,231 of record NC_139739.1, on the reverse strand, counting down.
GGTAAAACTTTCAGGCCTGTTTGTCAAAAGCTTTGCACAGCACAACCCTGCAAGCCCAAGCCGCCCACTTCCTCTGCTCTCTTAGCACACATTTTTATCCATTCATGAGATCTGGGTTTGAAGGTGAGCTGAAGAGCAAGCTCCACAGTCCCACCGCTTCCTGCCTCTTGGCTGGTTCTCCGGGCATCACCCTGAAACAAGGAGCTAGCAGCAGCACCCGAGTGCCACAGGCACCACTCATCTCTGGCAGCCAGGGCTGCGATCTCAAACACAAAGATCCAAAGCCACAGCTGGCCCACTCGTGGGCATCATGTTCCTCATGACTGAAGGAAAGCAAAACAGGGGGACCTCACCGCAGTCTACAACTTCCTCACGAGGGGGAGTGGAGAGGCAGGTGACCTGTTCTCCGTTATCACCAGTGACAGGACTCAGGGGAACGGTGTTAAGCTGAGGCAGGGGAAGTTTAGGCTGGACATCAGGAAGAGGTTCTTCACTGAAAGGGTGGTCGCACACTGGAACAGGCTCCCCAGGGAAGCAGTCACTGCACCAAGCCTGTCTGAATTTAAGAAGCGTTTGGACTGTGCGCTTAGTCACAAGGTCTAAACTTTTGGGCAGACCTGTGAGGTGCCGGGAGTTGGACTTGATGATCCTTACGGGTCCCTTCCAACTTGGGATATTCTGTGGTTCTATGAAACCATTAGATATGAGACCAGGAAGACAAGCAAAGGGAGGACTGCTGCAGCATGAATCTTGCTGCACATTGCTTACTGTTGACTGATGTAGGTGCCCACCACCTGAAAGATTCAGGTCCTGTCTAGATTCAGACTGCAATACAGGAGCAGCTCAAGCAAATGACCTTCTGATTAGACAAATGTGCTTTTTTCAGTGTGGGTTTTAATACAGAAGTTTACTAGCCAAGAGCTGATGGGCAGCATGTAGAAACCATGTCCTGTCTAGGTTTTCAAGGACAGGAGCGGCTAATCCAGATCATTGGATGGCAGAGCAGTTTTAAGTACAAAGCTTATCTTCCAAGTGTTCTGTTTGATTTTATACTGGAAATGGTCCTAGAACCAAGTGCAAGCAAACTACAGCAAAGCAGCACTGGCAGACAGAGCTGACAGCACCAATCTGAATCCCCAAATCCTGTGAAATGCTCCTGAGAGCACTTTCCCCTACACAAAGGCAAACATGGCAGGTCTTTGAAACCTCCCAAATATTTAGCAGGATGACGACAAACACTAATTATTAGTGAAGTTCTGTGCTCCATCTACAAGACAAAAAGCTGCACAAAGTCTCAGATGCAGACTCCCATAAGCAAAGATATGGATGGAAATTAAAGGAAGGTGAGCGACAACGGGGCTAATCAGAAAGGAAATGGTCCTTGTAACTCAGCCAAGTCAAACTCTGATTATCTCTTGGATTTAAAGTGCTGCTGAAGCAGGAAAGCTTTAAGAGCACAAGCAGTAATTGTCTTGCAAATAGGAAGGTGCTGGGCTTTCCTCCTCTGCTTTGGAAAGGACATAGCAGGATGCAATACACGGCTGTCAGAGGTCACAGAGCGGTGATTCGGCACTGTGTACAAACCTCATCCATCACCTCTGCTAATTAAGAGCCTCTGCAGAGCCTCCTGAAGGCTCTGCCCACTGTCCCAAGCCCAGCAGTGTGCTCCAGGATACGATGGGGAGATTGCATGTCAGTCCTCAGGGGCTGCATCTCCCACATTTTGCTTCTGTGGACCTTCAGAAGGTGATTATTCATATTTCTGGACTGGCCATCACACCTCATGGCAGGACTGCAGAGCTGCTCTTGGCATTTCTGTCAGTATTATTGCTGGCCAGCAGCACAGCTTCCAGTCTGGCCCCTGCCTTTGACTCCTGAGAGCTCAGCAGCTCCCTGCTGCGGGCTGCTCCAGCTGTGGTGGAGAAAGCACTCATGAGGAACTGTTTTCTCAGACCATTTTATTGCCAGTTATTTTGATACCACGAGTCATCTCTGCAACTGGGAGGGACGGGCCTCTCCTCCCCTTCAAAGGATATCCATGCTTTGTTGGGAGGCTGCTGGATGCCAAAACAGACCTCATGGAAAGCAGGTCGCGGGCTGCTCCTCTAATCAGGGAGGTCCTTCCTGACTCCTTTTCAAAGCATTTTCCAAGGAAACTGGATGCACTGGCAGCAAGCTGGGTGACTCGCACGAGAAATGTCACTGCTTTCAGAGGCAGAGCACTCCACAAGATGGAAGGTGTCAGACTTCTTGACCCTGTAGTGAATCCCTTTTAGGCTCAGTTCTGCCTACAAGGCACAGACAAGCCCAAAAGGGTTGAGGAAATTCCCAGCTGCAAGCCTCCAAGTCTTTCACACATTCCAGGTGAAATTGAGCCTCCAAGCCCTCAGCAGCCCACAGAGCTCCTCACATGCTCTGCTCTGACACAACCCCAGGTTCCAGCCAGCATGGGCTGGGGCAGGAGACGACACCCAGCACCTCTCAAGCATCCTCCTGATCCCAGCTCTCTACTGGGCAGCTGGGGAGAAAAAGCAGGGCTGCACAGGAAGGCCCATGGGGGGGAGGGGAGGGAGTCCAGGGCAGTGAGTGGCAGTACTTTCAAAAAGGGGAAGAACCACTTCTGCATCATGCCAGGTTTCCAGCTTACACCTTGCTTTACTGTATCTGTCTGCTTGGCACAGGCTGGGACCCTAGAGGCAGGGCTGGAGACAGCTGCTGAGTGCTCAGCCCTGCACTGGGGCACTTGTCCTGCAGCCCCCATGAGCCCAGAGCCCCTGCTGTATCTTTGGGGACAGCAGGGAGGAAGATGCCATGCAACCCCCTCTTCCACCATGTCACAACACCATGCTGCTCTGCCGCAGGAGCATGCTGCCCCAGCACACCCCGTCTGCACCGCACACCACCTGGCTGGGCTCAGGCCCCAGGGCAAGCTGCGTCCTGCTGCCAGCACCTGGGGAGAACCATGAGCCCTGAGCCCTCCCACCAGACCCCTCCCAGCCAAGCAAAGAGTCAAGGTGCTCAGAGGGGCACTTCTGCCCGAAACACACCCAGCAGCTCCCTGCAAGCATGACTAACCAGCACAGCCGCCTGTAACGTGATCCAGCACCACGTGCACCCCAACACACAGAAAGGCACTGCCAGCACCCAGCCAGTGCAAACACGCCAATTTGGTGTAATTGCTGCAGAAATGGGATAAATAAGGAAGCAGCAGAGAAGCCAACAACACTAGGAATGAGTAAAGCCTTGTCTCAGAGAACAAGCTGAATTCAACTAACTTTATTGCCCATAATTATTTGCCCTGCAGCTGGTTGTGCAGACACACTAAGGGATGCATATGGGATGTGGCTCTCCCCAAGCCAAGCCACGCACCGCAGCAGCTCTCCCAGGGCTGCCTGCCTGGCCAGCGTGTTCATTGCCCTTTGGAAACAACACGAGCACAGCTTTCCTGCCCATGCAGCAGGTGAGCTTTGCACATCTCCAGCAAAGGCAAGACAGAACTGTCACAGAACTGTGCCCTGCCACAACACACACATCAATTCCTCACTGCCAGGGGAGGATTTGTGGCACAGCCACACCAGTCCCATAGACGCAGCCCATGCTGGAGAAGAGCGCGAGTCTTGGAGCAATGGACAGCAAGCCCAGGAGTGCAGTGCCCACACCACCCTGCACCCAGACACCCCTGCACATGGCCTCCTCTAGGACCGTAGTCCCCACCTTGGAGGGAGACAGCCTCAGCAGCCGAGCTCTGATCCCCTCTGCCCCACGGGGCAGGACATCTGTTACCTGCAGAAACCAACCCTCCAACTCATACCCCCAAAACAGACCCTTCTAAGAACAAAGCATGTTTTCGTTTGCATATGGAAAGTCCCATTTTTTTTTCTGTGGGTGTTCTGGGAGGTCAGCTGTAGCTTTCAGAAATGTGACTAATACAAAGAAATGCTGTAAGTATATTCTTATGTATACATAGGAAAACAAATTGTGATTTTCAACACAGAAGATCAAATAATATTTTGGTTACAGCTAATTACACAGCCCACAAGTACATCAAAGGGAGTGGTGTTATTCTAAGATCATTTTTCCTTGACTTAGAGAGTGCATCAGGATTTCATGCCTGATTTTGCTATATGTTGCATTGTCTTCTTGCCATTATTTAAGAGGTATTCTGCACCGGGTGTGACTTCAACAACTCGGGGAAAAAAAAAACAATGACAGTGCTGAACTCAGCCACCTACGTGATATCAACCAGAGGCCAGCCAGTTAATGGTTTTGAACGCTGATGTGAGATGTGTTTTCATAGGCTCCTAGATATTTATGCCAGAAGGCATCACTAGATCATACTGTCTCATTTCGAATGTACCACAGGCTTTTCTGTTTTAAGCAGTTTGTCCTGTATCGAGCAAAACAGCTACTTCGGCCAAGACACTTTTCGAAGTAACATTAACTTTGGTTTGAAGGTGTTGGTTTGGAGACACTACCACTTACCCCGGCATTTTGTTCCGGCAGTTAATCCCCACCGTGCTTCCCCATCTCCATCCCCTGCCCTGCTCGGGTGGCGCTGGCTGCCAGCTCAGCAGTGCTGCTGCCCTCCAGCTCCGTCCCTGCGGCCAGCAGCACGCTCCTGATGGCAGCCACCCCTGACCGCAGCTCCCCTGCCCCAGCTGCTGGGGACGTGGCAGGAGCCAGGCACGGGCACCTCCTGCACGGCTGCTGCAGCCCCTGCTCCGCTGCTCGCACACGGTCCCCACAGGAAGGCTGAGCTGATTGATTTAAAAGAATTACAAGGGTTCTGTGGAAATGATTTGTTACCAATTAAGGCGGAAGTCAATTAAGGCAATTGGTACAGGTTAAAGAAAAGATGGCCCAAGAAATTCCTAATTGACAGGGGAAAAAAAATACCGAGAACGGCCTTCCAGGAGCACTGCATTAACCAGAGAGACTGAAGATGCTGTGAAGTTTTAAGAGTTCATTCTCTGATCAAGAGGAATACCAAACTCCTGCAGCTTGCTGTCCAGATGTATGCCTAAAAGACAGGTATTGCAATCACTTGATTCTCAACTGCTTTACGTTCCCTACATTTTCATTTTCTCACATTTATTGTGTCAGTTGTTTGGATTCTGACATTCATAGGTGAGTTTTCACGTACAAACAACATCAGAGTGCAACCTTTCATATCCATCCCCCCGAGCTAACATCCACCACGACAATTCCAGACACATTTACATATGGCTCAGGAAACCCCAAGCTAAAAATATTTGGAGGCTGGAAATGCCCTCAGACAGCAGTCACCTCTGCTCGGCCAGGCCCTGGCACCCACTTCTGGCCACTGCTGTCACCGGTCCTCCTGCAGGGAGGAGCATCACATCACCAGCCTACACCACCCAGCCCTCAACAGAACCAGGAACTGTAGGGGCACCAGACAATTAACAGGAACAGAGGGGTGAGGGTCAAAGAGTCAAAAAAAAAAGTAAAGAAAGGCGGAGGCAGTGCCGGAACATCCTGAGCTCTCTCAACAGAGCTGCCAGGAAGGCCCCAAGAGCACCTCTGTGTCACCAGCCCCAGGGCAGCACAGCCTCCCCATCCGTCCCTGCCCCACCAGGGCAACACCAGACTTGGGTGACCGGCATAAGCGTTTGTACCTCGCCAACTGCTGTGCGCAGCGCTGGTGGCACCTCAGCCTCCCCTCGGGTCTCTGCTGAACACCTCCAGCACCAGCTCCGGCCTCCACCTCCTACCCCAAGGAGCTCTGCACCCGTGAGTGCCAGCACACACGTCCATCACAGGATCCTGCAGTGCTCTGCAGGAATAATTCTGATGTGCTGCAGACTTCAGATGGGGCTAATCACTTGCACAGTATGAAGGATGCCTTCCTTGGTGACATTTTTAACACTGTTTTTAAGGAGCATATTGCCCAGCTGGAAATGAGAATCCATCAGGCAATAGCATACATAGTAGGTCCTGGTCAGTAAGTGGAAAGAATTGGGGTTTATGGCTCAATAAATCATCAAACTTTCAATTAGATGAGTAGCTTAATTACTCTGCTGGATTTAGCATCCTACCTCTTTTGTAAGATCATATCCTTTTAATGGCAACACAGCAGTTACACAAGAGCCTGACAAATTATGCTTCATTCCCTTTTGTTCAGGATCTCAGCTAAAGCAGATGGGACAGTACACCTTAAATTCATGAAATTACTCTAACATACAACTTGCTTTGGCTTTCCACGGGTTAGTCTAAATAAACATCACATGAACCCCTTCTTCCATTGGACAGGAAACTTGCTTCACATTTGTGAATCTCTGAACAGAAACATGGTGAATGGAAAAGCAAAACAAGATAAGCACACATCACCAGCAGGCTTCGGCATGCTCCGATGGGATGGGACCCTTCAAGTCTGCTGGGATCCCTGGTCAGGCTCAAAGCCCCTGTAGAAAGCAAGCACTTTGGCAATGCCTGGTCATTCTCTGGTTGTTCCACCCAAAAAACAGGCAAGGAGGAACCTTCAGCCACCAGAGACATCCTGGGCCAGCCCAGGACATCGCCTACACATTCCTCCAAACCCAGCTGCCACCTTCCTTTCACAAAGCTTGCCCAAAGCCCAGGCCTCTCTGCCAGCAGACAGGGCTTGCTGCAGATGATCCAAATCAAAAGCAAGAGCACAGGAGATTATCCAGCTTCATTAAAAACTGCCATCCAAAGCACGCCTGCATTCCATGAGTTCTGGGTGCTTCCAGACCTTATGTCACCATGTCAGTGATAAATGACAAATCAAAATGCAACGCTGGGGGCAAGAAGCAGCTAGTTTGTTAAAAACATTTGAATGTCAGGTTCAGCTGCTAAGGCATTGCTAAGTTCCTACTGATCACCCCAAACTGCAGGGCCTTTCCCCCTCCTGCTGCTCAGCTCGGATGAAGGAAGAACAGCTAGAATCCCAGAACTAAGTACATGTTAAAACATACAAACCGTTACTTTCAGCTGGCATGGCATTACCACGGACACTCCAGAACTCCCATGCTCACCCAGGTCACCGGAGGTCAGGCAAAGCCCCCCGGTACAAGGCTGGAAGGGGCTGTGCCCAGCTCCCTCCCACAGCCGGTACCACAACACCAGGACACCCACCCCGCCTTGTGTCCCCTGCCCCTCGGTGTCCCAGGGGCAGCAGCGCAGAGCCCCACTGGTGACACTGCCCGGGAAGGGCCCAGCCTCTTTCCCAGCCTTGCAACATGGAGACGGGGACTCACACATCGTCCCCAGCACCGGCCCAAGAACATCTGCTGCTCCAACTGTTTGCAGCAAAACATCACGCCTTAGCTTCTAATCAACCTGAGCTTGCACTGTACAAACCATTAATAGGTTTAAAACACGAGGTGCTCATTCCAAGCACGTTGCCACTGTTATATAAGGGTTATAGCTCTGCTCCGACTGGAAGCATGCCCTTCCCAAGCAAGTTGAAGCTGGCAGCTGACAGCAAGCTGTGCTGCACAGCAAGCAGGGTGCCAATGCTCTCTCCTCCAGCACCAGTGGGGCAGAGTAAAGCAACAGGCTGCCCATTGCAACATGGAAGAAGGAGCCTGTGGCTGCTACAGAGAAGGCTCCTTGCTCACAGCATCGCAGGGCTCTTTTCCTCTCTGCAGTAGCATTAACTCAGCCCCAAACAAGCCGCTGCAGGCTCCCTGTGGGATCAGAGAAATCCCCACACAGCTCCAGACAAGCCCCAAGCTTCCCTCCCAGTGGGGCCACACACCACAGAGGTCCAGGTCCAGGCCACATCACTGCCGCACAGCTGCATCCTGGCTGAGGAACCCTCCCAGAAGGTAGGACTAATAACCTGTAATTGCTGCCTGGGCTTTATGTAAGGCACACACCAGTTACCTCCGCAGCCAGCTTCAGATACCTGAAGCCTCCCACCACCAGTTTCTCCTTTCAAGGCAGGTACCAGAGCAGCACAGACTGCCTGTGGTAGAGGCTGCTCTCTGCACAGATTAAGTTTTTAAAGACATCTCCTAAAGGGCTGAGCAGATCCCAAATTGTGCTAGTGCAGTGTCTCAGGGCAAGTTACCGATGCCTGAACTCATGGTGGGTGATCATTTCCTGCTGTTATCCAGCACTCTTTGCACAGTGTCAGAATACTCTACAAGGCATAAGCTGAGATATTAGATATCTTGGAGAGATCAAGGCTCACATAACTTTTGCAATCCACAAAAAAATCACTGCAAAGCAAAGCATTAGCAAAACCAGCATCCTGCACAGCACCAGAGATCAATGACATTCCCACTGCTCAGAACAAAAGGAAGAGATCCACACTTCTGTCAAGGAATTTACACATTTACAAATCACTGCAACTAATAGCCCCACAGCAGGAAAGGTGCATGCTGAAGTCCATGGCTCCTAGCAGTCCTTGGAAACAAGGTGGGTATGTTTGGCTAGCGTACAGACTAGCATTCACATAAATATTGTCAAAGAGCTAAACACAGTTTTTGACATAAAATACACTCACCACCCAGATCCAAGTGTGGATCTGGGACAAGTAGCACACACCAGTGGGACCCACCAGCAAAACCAGCGCTGCAGCCTGACCATCCCGCAGGTGCCCAGACAGGCAAGGACTTCAGGAGGAAGCTCAGCGAGGTGTATGAGGAAAAGATTGTAAAATTTCGGACAGGATCTGCTGGCAACCCCTCTGCACAGCTCTCCAAAGCTGGAAATTTTCTAGAGGAAAACCCACGGCTGCTTGCAGTCCCCAGATTCGGGCTGCAGAGCAGACCCTGGTGTAGGGAAGAGCTCTGCTGCTGCTGGCTCTGGACAGGGAGCAGACGTTGCCCATCCCTGCACAGCATCCAGTGCCCCGAGCTGTCCCTGCAGGCTGCCCCATTGAAGAGCAAGCAATTTAGCTGATGGTCTATGCCAGGGACGCTGCTGGCAAACAGGGCTGCAAGGCCTTGCTTGAATTTACATGCCCTGCTCAGGGGTGCTTGAACACGCAGCACGCTGAGTGCTGTGCACATAGCAAAGCAAGCAGGCAGGGTAACTCCAAGAGATGACAAGCAGCACCTTTGTCAGCACCCTGCAAGGACAAAGAGCTCCCAAACCCAGGTAATGTCATGTGGCAGTGAGCTGGGGGGATTTAAGCCAGCCTGGCAGTGCTGACAGACAGGTGCCCAGTGCCTGGAGGAACTCACACCTTGCACCCAGTCACCATGAACCACCAGCTGTGCCTGAACACCCCAAACTGCAGTTCTGATATTCCTCCACACCACCAGAGAAGAGCAGTAGCCCAGGAACACCTGTGGGTCACACCAGCCTCCGAGGAATCTTTGGCAAGAGATTTGGCAATTGCTACAAGTGCGTCTTTACCTCATTTTCACTGCTGTGATTTAGGCTGAAAAGTGCACTAATTAAAAGCAAGCCCTTCCCATACACTAAACAGACTGTCTGATCCATGAAGAGTGACTCCCTTTCTGTCCTCACTTCCTTCCCATTGCACCTCATGAGTTATAGGTATTTCACACTCATAAAAGATAATCACCCTTCATGGGTGAAGTAGCCTCTCTGTGTGTACCACAGCAGCAGCAGGACCGAGAGGCTGTACAATTAAAACACAGGAGCTGCATCAGAAGGCTGGGCACAATTCCTGTTAAAGGGAGAATCCAACATTTAGGCTGTGCTGTGCTCTGTGTAGAGCCTTGACAGTCAGGGATTGTATCCCAACACCCGGCCACGCCGCCTCCCAAGCTCAGAGGCAGCAGAAGCACCAGCACAGCAAGGCGTTAGCACTGGTCCCACATGCCCAGTTTTTCTTCCCAGCCCTGAGGAGAGGTGACCCCTCCGCTGCTGAGTGGAGCCCTGTGCCCATCCAGCTCCTGCAGCCAGCAGCATTCAGGGGTTTTCCTGCCAACACCCCAGTTTCCCAGGGTCAGCAGCCTGCTGACACTCGGTCCCACCTCTCCATCAGGGCTCCCGTGGGCCCCCAGCACAGGTGGCAGCTGCCCCGCAGCGCTGCGGGGAGGACCAGCTGTGGCAACCAGAGGTGGCCACCAGCCCCCCTGCTCCTGCCAGCCCTGGCTCTCCAGCAGGACCCCCGCTGCGCACAGCTCGGTGGGGGCGTTATTTACCTTGTTAATTTCTGAGGGAGGCGTTTTAATTGCTTTAAATTACTGCTGGAAAAACTGGAGTGGTCAACAATCAATCAGGCTGATTTACCACCCCGTGCCCACCCGCTGTGAGCCGGCAATCAACTGCCGCCACAAGATCTATTATTGATGAACTTTGCAGGGCTGCTAATTAGCTGCAAGCACACGTCCCCAGCCCTGCTGTGCTGGCAGAGCAGCCGCAAGTGCCCCAGCACAGCTCTGGTGGCCACTGCCCAGGACGGGGACCTGCGTGGCACAGGGACAGGGCCCTCACCCTCTGCACCCTGGGGCCATCCCCTCCCACGGGGCTGCTCCGGCTGGCCACAGCTCCCCCAGGCTGCAGAGCACTGCCTGGTAAACAGCATTTATCACTGCCATTATTAGATTACTCAAAAGAAATCTTCTTTTGAATGGGGCTATGAAGCAAGAAACTCCCTTTGTGCATCGAGCATTTATCTCCTATACCATTAAGTGGAACAGCATTAGCGTTACCACAAGTCACCTTAATTACTGCTGGAGCAAGGAGCTCCCTGAGGCTAGGGTGTGCAGGGGCTGCTCCACACCCAGGAGACTGCACCAGCACCCAGAGTGCCTGGGGACCACGCAGCAGGGAATGGAGCCAAGGGCTGTTCAAGTGTCACTTGCATCTGCCCAGGGCTCAGTGAAATGCCTCCGGTGATAACTGGAGCATCTCCCGGCTGGCAGGTCTGTGCTGCGTGCAGGAGGGCTCTGCCAAACCAGCACGGCATTGTTTCTCCTCCTCAGGCTGGAGGCACCCACTTCCTAAAAGCAGAAGAGCAGGACACGGAGTCACAAGGGCAGGGAGCAGCAGCAGCAGGATTCTCCATCACACCACAGCAGCAGGAGCTTCCCCAGCAAACACCAGTGCCAGCCCCAGTAACGGCACAAGAGGCAGAACAGTGAGACGGCTGCTCCTTCCCCTGGATTGCAGCAGCAGCAGCAAGAGGAAAGCTGGCCCAAGGAGCAGAGTTCCTGGACACAGACCTGTGTTTAGAACAAAGGCAGCAAGGAAAGGGGTGGCACTGCAGTTCTGAGTAGGAAACTACAGTTTGTCCCCTGCCAAGAGCGCCTTGGTGGTGATAGGCACTCATATGCCAGTCATCTATCAGCACACTGATCTCATCCTTGATTTTCATGGACATCTTTGATTTTTCATCATAAATTCTCCTTGTTCCTCACTGGAGACTGACAGGGATTTTAAGTACAGAATGAAGTAGAGAATATTAAAGTGGCTGCTATTCTATTGTCCCTGTCACTTGTTTCATTTTAAATGCTGTCCTTATTAATGGTAACATCATAACACTTTAGGACCCTCAGCTAAGGCCTTCAAGGACATTGATTAAATGCAGCTTCCCAGGAAGACCTTTCCTTTCTCTTAAATCCCCCCATTCTAGAGACAGAGCAGCAGAGGCATGAGGGTGCAGTGCTCAAGGTCAGTCCTGAGCTGCTACCAAGGCTGGGGAGGTCACAGCAGCTCCAGGGCAGGTGCCTGCTGTCCCCAGCCCCTGCCTGCTCCAGCTCACCCTGCAGACTGCTGCCAGGCGGCACCAAGGCTGGTGACACTTGATGGCAATGGTAGCCCAGCTGCCTGCATGCACCCTGGACATTTGGCACCTTCCCCATCCTGGGCAAGGTGGGACATGAACTTCATAGTGCAGTCACAGCACCGTGCTGCCAGCCAGGGCCTTACCCCCACAGACCTCCCCACCAGAGCAGTCCTGCCAGGGGACAAGGTCCCCTTCCACACCAGGGAGAAAGGTGATTTATTTTCCTCTCCTTGTCATAATCCCATCAAAGCACTCCTGGCTGATAGCTCCCTCTTGCCCAGGGCACTGCTCTGTGCCTTTCACCAGCATCCACACACAGCACCTGTACAAGCCGCTTCTCCCTGGCAAATCCACACATTTTTATTTTTTATCTCCAGACATAAAGCAGCAGCGCCCTGCAGCTCCTCCACTAACAGGTGATTAAAAGTGCATAAAGATTTACTCATTTCCCTTTCCTGGTGTCAGTAAGCAACATGAAAAATAAATATTCCAAGTACTTAAATATTAAGACTCCAGATTCACAGAGAGAAGTAACGACTCCAGGCTACAAGGCAGAGGTTTCCAGCCAGCTGCAGAAGTGGACTGTTTGCCAACTCTACTTCACAGCCACTTGCTTCGCGCTGCCACAGCAGCTTCCCCATATTTCTCTCAGGAAAGGCACTCGACCTGCAGCCATCAACAAGGTCTACCAGGGCACAAACAAATGGACAGAGCACCCGGGGCTGGGCAGGAGAGGGGTCTCTGGTCCAGATACCTGGTACAAGAGGATCCAGCCAGGACCCCCAGCCCATGCTGTGCGCCAACAACCCACGGCAGCATGCCGGAGGCAGCCTGGGCTGCAGACAGGTTGTTCAGGGTGAAACAGCTCGGACGTGGTGAGAACCATTCCCAGTCTTTGCTTTAACAAGCAGGAGAATCTCCGATGCTCAGAGTTTGCATAACATCCCTGACCTACCTCCAGCACCGCTTATCTCTGCTGTGCATCTCAGCGCTCTTGGGCTTGGCTGGAAGCAGCAGCAGTCCCAGGAGGCAAGGGGGGAGATCCTGTTCACACTACATTTACACCTGAAAGACCAATTGTTTACCCAAAGCTGTGCAAACTTTGTAGGCCTGGAAACAGGGCTGAAACCCTTATGCAACTACCCATCTGAGCCAAAACAGCCTGGCACCAGCCAACACCACAACTCACAGCTCTGACGTTTTCATGGTTCAGCCCAGAGCAAGTGGACGGTATAAAACCTGAAACAGAGCCACGAGCAGGTCCCTATGCTGAGCATCTCTGTGCCCACAGAAAAGCAGTGTCCTGGTTTTGGCTGGGATAGAGTTAGTTTTCTTCCTAATAGCTGGTATGGTGCTGTGTTTTAGATTTAGGTTGAGAAAAATGCTGATAGCACACCAGCGTTCTAGTTATTGCAGTGCAGGGCTTACACGAGGCGAGGACATTTCAGCTTGTCCTACCACCCTGCCAGTGAGGCCAGAGGTGCACAAGAAGCTGGGAGGGGACAAAGCCAGGAGAGCTGACCCAAACCGGACATACTCCATACTATACAGCACCATTCTGAGCAATTAATATGGAGTGGCTGGCTTGGGGGAGGGAAGGAGGGGCTGACTGCTGCTCCAGGACAGGCTGGGCATCAGTCAGCAGGTGGTAAGCAATTGCATTTGTATCACTTGCTTTGTACATTCTGTTATCATTACCATAATTCCCCTTCCCTTTACATCCTATCGAACCATCTTTACTTCAACCCATCAGCTTCTACTTTTTTCCCCCTCTCAGTTACCTGCCCCATCCCCCGGTGTGGTCCCAGAACACATACCTGTGCAGCCGGGAGACTCCCGTGAAGCTGGAGGAGGGGAGGTCCCACGCTCAGTAACACCCACAGCCCCCACCCAGTTCTCATGCCGCAGCTCTGTGCAAGACCTCCCCACACAGAACCAACCTATAAATAGCCACTACCAAAGAAAGAAAAAAACCACACAGGAACCCCAGGACTGGATCTCTGTGGATCACTCCATCCTCCGCTGCACCACCACAGCCTCAGCACATCAGCTCTTCCAGGTACTAAGCTTGGCATGAGCCCCCCCCCGGGCTTACATGCCAAGCACCAGTAGGAAGGCACGAGCACCCGCTCCTCACCACCACAGCTTTGTTTCCAGCCTGAGCCAGACACTGGCTTGTAGCCACGCACACCGAGCTCCCCCAGACCCAGCACTGCCCCTCTCCTCTCCCAGCCCAAGGAGCCGCTCAGACCGAAGGGGCAGGACAGGCCTCCCGCAGCACCCAAGCCAAAGGGCTGCGCTGCAGGACACGGGGGGGAGCACGGGGAGCACACGGGGAGCACAGGGGGAGCACACGGGGAGCACACGGGGAGCACGGGGCTGCAGCCTCCCCCCCCAGGCTCCCTCAGGGCACCGCGCTGCCCGCAGCGCCCACACTCAGCCGCTCACATCAGCCGCACGGAAGCATCAGCGATATGAGCAACAACTGCACTAACCGCACAGGTTTATCATCACCATTACATTAACCTCCACCAAAATCGCATTTTGATTCACCTACTGATTTTTAAATTTTCAGAAGAGCACAAACTCACTCCTTCCCTGCTGGCTTCCTTCTGGCTGCCCACAGCACCTCCAGTTCCTTAGGGCTCACTTCCCCCTCTGTGGCTCCTGCTTTATAAAACCTCCCTCCTGAAAGCAACACTGCACCATTTAGCACATTAGGGCTTCCTACTCCAGTAAGAAACCATTGGTTCCAGGGCACAGCTGCTGCCAATTACCACTACTTAACTGGCACATTAAACACATAGTAAGGAATTAGGAGTTTCGGTCTGCTCTCTACTTAACAATAACAAAGTCACTTGACCTTTTTTCAGCCACCACAATGGCTGTGTAAGTGACTGCTTGACAAATGTGCTTTGTAATGGTCTCTGTTCTTTCTCATGCGACTGGTGGAACAGTTAATATCTTGAGTCACAGCATTAAGACGAGTGCTTGTGATTAATTTAAGATGTCAATTAATCACCCCAAATGGACTGGTTTGTCATCACTTCCTAATGGGAAGATGTTGATTTGTCCCACAGAATCTGTAATAGGAACTGAGGCTGAAGCCCTCGCTCAGGAGCGGTTTCAGAGATTCCTGTTTGTGTGCAATGAGACCCGGCCAGGGAACTACGGCCACTGCAGCACAAGAGCCAGTAAGGAATGAATAAATGAAGGAAATAAGCACTTCCATGCACAAGTGTCCGATTTTATTCCCATTTTTTAAAATAACACCAACTGGGAAGAGCTCTCCGTGTATTTTTTCCAGAGTGCCAGTGTTGATTTTTACTTTAAACACTTTACCTGTGCAACGACGGGCACATCACCCCGCAGCTGGCTCCAAGGCAGCACCAGGGTGCGCAGCCCAGGCATGCACTGGAGCATCCTGCGCTCTTCTGGGTTATGGGTGATAATGTCCCGAGTCCGGGCAACACCGAGCACACATCCCTCACCTTGTTTTCTGCACCCAAAGCGTGCAGAAACAGCCTGACACAAGGGGAAAAGGAGGAGGCTGCTGGGCACGGGGGCTGTACCCACCCGGTGCTGTGCTGGAGGGCCCTGGGCACGGAGAGGGGCTGCTCTGGTGGCACTGGCACTCCCAGAGCCGGGGCCCTGCAGAGGGACACAGAGCCCATCATCTCCACTCCCCACCTTGTCCTCCTCTCGTCCCTTTCCTGCCCGTCTCAGCTCGACTTGCTGTTACTGAGTGTGAAATCAAATGGGTTTCCAGCCAGGTCTTGTAGAACAAACCAGGCCCTTCTTTCTCTTTGCAGGAAGCCTTAGCTAAAGCAAGAGGTCCTCCCTAATGTCAAGTAATGTCTCATTCCTATACACAGATGAATGGGTTCAGGTGGGATTTTCAGAAGCGCCCCAGTCTCATGAATATAAATGAGACTTGTGCTTCTAGGTCACGCTCTTGGAAATCCTGCCTTAAGTCCTTGTCTTACACAAGTTCTCATTAGGAGGGTCCTGTATGGCAGCTTATGCCACTGCAGCCCAAGTTCACATGAGAAGAGCAGGTGGGAAACCAGGGAAAAGCGGCATGCTGCCAGCAGTGCCTATCTGTATCGGTTCAGCATTTACCCTAAGTCAAACGAGTACAGATGTGCAACGTTTTTGCCATTCTTGTAGCTGTACTTTCATGTAAATAAACGTGTGTGCTGTTTAAGGTGTCCAATGTATACTGTGCTCTAATTTTACACTGTACTGTTTGGAGATAAAAAATCCACGTCCAGTCTTTAGGAACCCCGCACATTCCTTCTCTCTAGAGCAGACAGCAGAGATTCAAAAAAATCTTTGATTTTAGCCGGGCAAGGAAGACACTGACAATTTCAAATCTGTCCTTGGTTTCTTTTTATAGAAATAAGACATGTGCAGCGATGAGTCACAAACATATCTCTAAGCATTGCAAGTGCTGCTTCTCACCAGTTCCTCCGAGCTATGCAGCAGTCACTTGCAGACTCAGCCTCACCCCGGGCAGCCAGCTGAGGCCGGGGGCAGCAGACCAAGGGCAGCAGACCAAGGGCTGCCAGGTGAGGCTGGGTCGCTGCTTCTGGAGGGCTGCAGGGGCCAGATGTTCACAGAGAGCACTGCCCCGCACTGCTGGTCACAACACGTCAGCCTATTTGAAACATGCTGCTAAGTTTTGGGCAAGCGCTGTCGAGTCCTGCAGTTTTGTTCCACTTCTGAAAAACACATTGTTCACTACATCTGCACCAATTGCTGAGCTGAATGCCACCTTGGCCAGCACACACAGCCTCCGGAAAGTCTGTCCGTTTGTGTAAGAACAGCTTCATTGTGAAATGCAACTATCAGAAGTAGCCTTGCATCAGCCCCCACACAAAGAACACGCTTCAAGTTTTCATGGTGTTCTAGATTAGATGAGCAGGATTTGTTAAAAAAATAAATAAATAAAATAAAAATATTATATGAGCAATACTGTGGCAACTGGAGCAATAAGAAACTGAATCTGTCAGGATTTGAAGTGAATCTCAACTTCTTTACTACCTGCAGTGTTGTGCTGATGGCACCAGGTCGGTGCCGTGGTGAGCCCAGCACTGCCCGCCTGACTGTGGCTGGCAGGGGTCTGAGGATTCCCCTGGGTGGGCACAAAAGCCCCAGTGTGTGTGCAGGAGCAAGGCAGGTGCCTGCACGGGACCGTGCACAGCCGCTCAGAGGATAGGTCAAGTGGGGACCATGCTTTCAAACAAGCCAACAAACAAAAGAGCACTTTGGATTGTGTAAAGCCATTTTAAACATCAGAACTGTTGGTCTCCTGTGCTACAGCATTGCAGGAGGGCAGGACGTTGGCTGCACTGGATATGGAGGCGACCAAAGGCGCCCGCGGGGACAGCGTGACCTCACAGCATCTCTGCTGCCCTGCAGAGGTGACTGCGTGAGCACAGGGCAGCACCGTGTGGAGCCCAGCTCGGCACTGGGGCCCCCAGCACACTGCTGGGCACTGCTGGGCACTGCTGGGCACTGCCTGCTCTGCAGCACTCCCAGCCCCTGGGAGCACGCTTGGTGTGGATTCTTGATGTGTTCTCCAGCCCACGCTGCAACCTCAGCCTCCTCCTTTGCGCAGAGGCAAAGTGCTCGCAGAACCAACTTCCCGTGCCTGGCTCACGGAAGTGAAGAGGTGGCTGCGCTTCTGGACCTGACCGGTGGCACTGGGAACTGGGCCTGTGCCTCTTCCCAGTGCAGCGATCTCGACGTGAGCCTCGTGCAGTGCGAGCAGAGGCTCAGCTGGTGCACATGCAGCAGCTCTGGGCACTGAAGGCCGACGTGGCTCCGCGCATTGCCCACCATAGTGGAGAACACATCGCTCAGAGCTGTGGACAGGCACCCAAGGTGGCTTTTTTTTTTTTTTTTATCTTTGCCTTTTACAAATTACTCTACTTTAAGTTCCATCCAAGAGCTTTGAGCTTTCTGTAACCAGCATGAAAGGCCCTGTTTATGCACACTACAAGCTGTGGGAGATTCTGCTGTTAAATACTGACATGGAATGAAACATTGACAAACTTTCACCCACTACCTGTTGTTAACACAACATAAACCTGTCTTCTAGGTTTACGTATGGGATGTAAAATATAAGGAATGATTTCCACAGACAACTAGTTGACAAGTTTACCAAAAGGAGGGAAAAAGCACTGTTCTGATGAAAATAGGAAGCAGAGGTCAAGCGCTGCAGTTTCCTCTTTCTGCCAGAGGTACCAAACTCCAAAATCTGCCTGACAGCATCGTATGTTTGCAGACACCTCCTGCTCCTGAACCAGCTCCTCGTCTGCTGCATGCTGCGAGGATGTGCATCGCAGCAAGTGCTATCACAGTGGTGATAACTGGTGGGGTGGCAGGACAGAACCACGTGAGCCCACCCAGACACGGCTGTGCCCACTGCCCCCAGCACCAGCCCGTAACTTGCATTGACAAGTGATACCAAAGGCAGGAATACTGCTGTCAATGGAAAGGCAAGCGCAGGGTGGTTCTACAGCACCATCATTTAGATAGTCATGAAAACAAAATCGCTGGCTTCTTGCAGATATAAAAAAAAAAAAAATCAGACTTTTCAATAGCTCTGCTCCATGAGACTGTCTGTGACCATATTTCGCAGTTGCTAACATCACCTGGAACCAAAACGCCTGGGAAGAAATCCTATTCTACCAGATCATAGCGGGCATGTTGAATCAAAAGACAGCTAACGACTGCAAACACCCTGCCTTACTCCAAATGGTGATTTTCTTTGCTGCACTTTTCCAGGATGTTTCTGGGTCACTTGCTACCGCATGAGGCATTACCTGGATTCATGTGAGTTGTGTCACCACTAATCAGTCTCACACTGTGGCAATAAATAGAGTCCAAGTGGAGACAGAATTTTTTCCACCCCGAAGCCTGCATGAGAGAGGACTGCTGCAGCAGGAGATAAAGCATTACCTGCCGCTGGCTCCCATGCAGCCCCCAGCAACTCATAAAACTCCAGGCTGCAAGTTCACAACTCATATTAATCACAGAGCAAAGATGACACTTGGGCTGCTGGAAAAGAAAAGCAAAGATGGAAAAAAATAAACTGGAAGTGGGTTAGAGAAGGAAAAAAAAAGCACAGAAGGTGTAACAGGGACGTGTAATAGGGCTATAACACACTGCCTCAACATCTAGTAATGTCATCCATCAAAACAGCTTCATCTGTCCCTTTTCACTTGTTTGTTGTTGTTTGTTTGTGTTTGGTTTTGTGTTTGTTTTTGTTTTGTTTTGTTGTTTTTAAATTTTTATGTTGGACAGACAACAGTGCTCCAGCTCTGACAGGGCTTCCTCATCCTCATGCCAAAACATGCAGCATCTGTTCTTCCTTAGTTCCTTTGCAATGAGCTGCATTTTTCCCCCATGCAGCCAGGTACCTCCCAGGAACAATACCTGGCTCGTTGTATGCCCAGGGGCCCATGAAATCCTGCCCTCTCATCAAATCCTGTGAGCCGTGCTCCTCTCCTCCAGCCCGCATGAAACACGTACTCCTTTCCTCCAAGTTCCCATGAAATCAGAAGAATGCTGGGAGCCTGGGGGGAGGAAGGACTGTCTTTCCCATCCATCCACTGCCTCCAACTGTCCTTCTGTCCGTGTGCAATCCGTGCCACAGCAGCCACAGGGCCAGTCCTGCTGGCTCAGCTACGCGGGGCCACTTCGAGACCTTTCAGTAACTGTTATGAGCCTGTTCCTAGCGGGGTGCCCTCAGGGAAGTCAGGCGAACCCCACGAGGTGAGCGCAGCCCAGGCAGGAGTGGGCACGGTGTGCCACTCACCGGCATTCACTGGGATTTCTCCATGGCTTTTGTTGGACAAATCTCCATGACAAAAATGTGAAATCTGGAATTTTAACCCATAACCAACCCATGAAATTTCAGCTGCATTTCCCTGAACACATTCAGCCCCTTTCCTAGACATGGCTGGGCTCTTGTTGCGGGGTGCTAGTAGCAGCAGGACAGAACTTCAGCAGTTGCAGAGTGGTGCCACTGGGGAAACTGGTCTTACTGGGCAAACAGGCCCCAAGGAGGGAGGCACAGGTGGCCCAGCCTTCCCCACAAAGCATGAGCCTTGCCAAGGACCCTCCCGACCATCATGCATGCGCACACATAGACACTGAACCCATTGCCCATAAGATCATTATTTCTAATTCGCACCTGCATGAAGGTGGGCTGTGAGGTGGGAAATACTCTCCACCCAAACAGCCCCGGCTGCCCCAGCCCTGCTCTGCAGCCTGCGAGGACACCGCGGTGCAGGGAGGCTCGGCAGCGGCTGCCCCTGTGCCACCAAGGTGTCACGGCCGGGGGCACAGCCAGGGGCTGCCAGCGAGAGCCGGGGAGCTGGCAGGGAGCCTGCACCAGAGCCACGCCACTGTGCAGATCATCCTCTGGCACTGACAGGCAAGGATTTCGTCACGAAATCACGGAGTGCGAGACTGAACCACAACTTCAGTACAGATGGCAGTGTTAATTAGGGAACCAAAACTCCAACAATTAATTTTGTTCACTTAAAATCATTCTTCCAATTGATTCAGAAAAAGTAAAGTCATAAAAATGAAAGAAAATATTACCATATTTATTATATCCCAAGCACCTTAAAATAAAAATAATTGCACAAAATGAGCAGCTGGAGAATACACAGAGTGGCAGCACCCAGTGGGAAAGCAGAGGAGATCAAGGTGAGCTAAGCAACCTCCTTTCAAAAGTTCCTGCTTTATACAGGCTTTGAAGTGGCAAAGCAGCTTCAGCTTGTTGTTTTGAGACTTGGCAAGTGCCAGCACCTTTGAGAATGCCTTACAAGGCGCGAGCCCATCTCTGGGTGTGCAGGCACAGCCCCGGCCCCATGCCGAGGCTCCCAGCACTGACAACATGTGGCCAGCAGCGCACGGGCCCGCGAGCCAGCACCGAGCTGCCGTGCCAGGCTTGAGCTGCCTGCACGGTCTCACAGGCCCCCAGGGGAGACGTTTTTCTGTGTGAGCTCCAGGGAGAAGACAGGGCCTGTCCTCCTGGGATGGGAGAACACAGCCCCGCACCGCTCCTGCCTGGGTCAGGAGCAGAGACCACCCAATGCCACCGTCAGGCAGCAGCAGGGCAGCCCAGATGCACTAATCTGACCCACTTCAGAGCAGTTCGGCTCTTTAATTTATTAGTTTCCCCAAGAAAGATGTTTGAATTTAAACATGTCATCATTGGAAATGTCCTCGGAAGCTGGCAGGCGCCTGGCCTGGGAGCAGAGGCAGCTCTGCTGCGCTGCCCTGATGTAACTGGCAGTGACACAGAGGCTCGGGGTGCTGTTCTGCTCGTACCCTCTTTTTAATTTGCTTTTGGATGTTTTACTCACAGAACTGCAAGAAGAAGAAAAACTACAGGATGACCTCAGCTAATATGGGAAGCCAGCAACCTGCAGGAAAAAGCTCTTTTGTAGCTGGAGTTCCCCACAATACAAAGCAGGAGAGCGGTAACCCCAAAGATAATTTCCTCATCCTGATTGGGGATCAATTGACCACTTGCTCCCATTTGTTCCCTCCTGGGACCGGCTGCCTTCAGCCCTGAATGCAAATCAGTCACTCCTTATTTCCAAATGCAAATAGCGTCTGTGAAAGGCCTCGCTTTGAAATCAGTATTATTCCCCGGGGTCCCGACCCTCCCTGCCACTTCCCTCACCCCGTCCTCTATCTCTGACTCTGCACTCTGCCTTCCCAGAGTAACAAAGGTTACAGGGAAATAAAAGCAGAGCAATTACCATCTGGGAATCATCAAGCTGGAGTTCAGGGGGGAAGGGAGCAGACTGCAAGGACCCTGCTTACCCAACTGCCCACCATCAACGCATTCCTCAGCCCATGCCTATCCAAACAGACTGGTAATTGCTGCGGTAACACGGCCCCAGCGTCACCCACCGAAGCACAGCAGGGGTGCAGCTGCAGGGCTGAGCGCCGCAGCCCGAGCCGTGCTGCCTTGACACCCTGGCTCTCACTGAGCTGTGCTTCCCCGCGTCCCCAGTGCAGAGCCCGGCTCAGCACCGTGCCGGAGCACTGTGCCCATGTGCAACTCCTTTTGTCCGTGCCCACACGTGTGGGCCTCGCACACACCACCCTGCAGTGGTAGCACCAGCCAGGACAGACATTTTGCAGCCCACCAGGTAAATCTGAGAATCAGAGCTGACACAGAGGCTGATTATGAGCAGGCAAACTTTGTCCCAGTCTCTTTTCCCACTCCAGTGGTGCAGGTCCGTGCAAGCACCCACCTGCCTGGGTGCCCCACGGGGCCCCAGCAGCGCCCTGGGCAGTCGGTGCGAGAGGCGGCTCTGCCCCAGCAGCTGCTGCTGGGCACCGTGTGAACATCCACGTCCCCTTCCTCTGCAACAAGCCCCTGAGACATCCCTTGCAGCAAAATAACACGGTGCCATGTCCCTGTGTGTGCCGACCAGTGCCACCAGGTCTGCAAGGCAGACGGGAAGCTCCAGCCGCATTTCTGCCCTTCCCCAGTGGTTGCAGATGCTGCCCAGCATCCTGCCACTGCCACCGCCACCACAAGTCTAGCCAGGATGCAGGGATGCCACTTCGCGTGGACGGGGCACTGATATTTCAAAGTAGCAGGTCCTGGACATGCATGCCCAGAGTCAGCCTGAGATGGCACCATAAGGCAGTGGCACCAGAAAGTGCCCGGCCACTCCTCCTCACCCCCTGCACGCCGCACGAGCACTGCCAGCGTGGCTCCAGGCCTGCCCTGCTCCCACCTCGTGTGCCTGCCGCCCTGTGCCCCGTGCCCGATGGGGACGGGGATGAGGAAGGGGACATCCCGCAGCTCCACTCTCCCTGTGCTCCCTCCCAGGCGGCCGTGCCCCTGAATGGGGCGGCTGCTCCTCCAGCTCATCAATCAATTAGTGCTCTGTCCGCTGTGGAGCCTGGAAATAAAACCTCCCTGTAAATCTCCATCACAGCCGCTCTGTTTTGGTGGCGAAGGGCCCCGCATTCCTGAGTTTCAGGCCGCAGCCACGTCTTCAAGAGCAGAGCCACAAGAGCTTTCTGATGGTTAATTGCTGGCACACTCTCACTGAAAACATGAAACACCCCCTGACAAGCCGTGTGATTTATTACTGCCCACTGCAAAACGGAACAAAATCAATTGGCTATTACCTCACTTAGCGAAGGCTTGTCACCGCCTGGGAGCAGGGTGTTAAAAATAAAAGCCAGGCACGGCCCCGGCAGCGAGCCCCTGAGCTGGGGCCGCTCCACCTGCTCCGCAGCAGATAACACCGGGCTGCGCCGGAGACGGGCTTTGCTTTCCCTAATCATCGCAGCGCTGATGCACCACGAGCTTATTCCTGCTTTGTGGTTATTAATTATACAGATGTCATCGCAAGTGCCGTGTACAGTAAATTTCACGAGAGATGCAGAGCAATGACAGAATATTTGTTTATGACAGAAACGTATCCCATAATTAATCAAATTCATTTGACCCTTTCCTGACCAGGCAGCCATCCCTCCATACTGGGAAGCCAGGCAAAGCCTGCCATCACACAGGATGTGCAGAGCTGCGCGAGCTCTGCAGGGCATGGCTTATTTGCTGGCAGTTAGGAAGTGGCCAGCAAGAGCTCCAGGGAAGGGGGCATTTTGCCCATGTGTCTACGCGCAATGCAGCAGGATTTTATTTGGCTGTTACCGTGTCGCACAGGAGACAACACGAGTGTGTCCACCAAAGGCTGCCGAACACCCACACTGTGGCAGTGCTGATGCAGCCCGCCTCCGTGTGGCATTTCCAACAAAAACTGGCGGCTTCCAAGAACGCAGGGAAACCCACACATTGCCCTAGAAAACCTACCAGACAGAAAGCCACTCTAACAGCAATCCACCTTTATTTCCCCATTACCAGGTCTTTTCCTTAGCAGGAAAAGGGAGAGCGACAGAAGACTACTTCCGCAGAAGCAGCTGAGTTCAGTGAGAGCTCCTCGTGCCAGCAGGATCTGGCACAACCCGGGGACACTGCCACTTGTTTGGTGACTGCAGCCAATGCTTGTGAAAGTGCTCTGCACCCGCCCAGCTCCAGCGACATTGTAATTATGGACACGATGCAGAGCCATAGGAGAGGAGTCGGGAGCACCACTCCTGCAGACACTTCTACGGTCACTTGGTGCACGGTCAGTATCAGGGACTGTGCCCTGGTACACGCAGGCTCAGCCCGTGGGGCTTTGGTGGCAGTGCACATCTGCTGAGGAGCTGGCCAGAAATGGCTGATGCACATTTACATGGTATTTCAGAAACTGAATGGTGCCTCTCCTTGCATTTCATCGCCTTTGTTTCATTCCCAAATCACTTGCAGGCTCTTCCAGTCATAGCAGGGAGATGCTCCTCCCATGAAGCTCCGAACTGTGCAGAGCATAAAGAGGCTGCATTATTTATAGACTCCAGATAGATATTTCACACGCGGTCCAGCCCATTCCCAGCATTCCCTCCATTCACAGATCATTAAGTAGCACTTGCTGACATATAAGGCAATGCAAGTGGAGTGGTTAACTTTGAATATTGCCATCCATCCCAGTGTTAAATGAGATTCAGAAAGTAATTGCCCAAAGAGATGGGGCAGCATTTGCCCTGCCAAATAACGCTTAGCTCAGAGCATCCACAAAGGCGCCCAGCAATAATGTTATCGCAGGGGCGCCGGGCTGCACGACCCTGCACGCTGCCCCGCGCCACCTGTTCCCCGCTGGCAGCACCGTGCAGGACACAAAGGCTGGCCGGGGCCCATTAGCATCACTGTGCTGAGCCGAGAGGGTTCTCCTCCCCTCTGGGCTCTCTGCTGCTCGGTGATTTTCCTCGCAGAACAAAAATCCTGCAAGAACCTTGGAGGAGCACAATGCAGACAGGGCTTCCCAAAAAGCCTTAAGGGCAAAACCAGTCCCTGACTGGTTTAACATGGGGCCTGGTTGTCATGGGAAGGGGACTCTGCCAGCACCTCGCTCACAGATGGGTGTGTAGGCTCAGCAGCATTCCCTTGGCTGCCACAGAGGGTTTTGAGCCCCTGTGATGCTTATGTCCCCTGTCACAGGCACAGAGCCTGCAGCCAGGCTGCCTGGAGCCAGCAGCTCTGCAGCCAGACCCGACCTTCTCCGGGCAGAGGGAAATGCTCCCAGCTGGAAGCTCCCAACCGCCACATCCCTGCCTACGGGGAGGAGGAAGATCAGCTCTGTGCCCATCCGTAGGCAGCTTGGAGTAGTCCAGCAGAGACAATGGCAGGACAAGGCTGTGGAGACATCTGTATCTGATCCAGAAAACGTTTTGACTTCAAAATAGCAGCAGGGAATTGCTAAAGAGAGAAAGAAAGACAATAAAAAAATTAAAAAAAAAAAATAAAAAAGGAGCATGAACACAGAAAGATCTGGGAGGCATTCACAGACTGTAGCAGAGAACTTTGGAAAATTAAGGCCTAGGACTTATGTCCCCAGGTAGCCTGCACATTGTTCGGCAGCAGGGCCAGTCACTACACAGGCATTTATCTGGGTGCTCGGGGAGCCAGGCAGAGCCCTGAGCTCTCACATGCCACACCTGCAGGCTCCAGCAGCAGCATCAGGTCAAAGACGTGACCACGCCGAGGGGTGGCACTTGGCTGACACACTCGTCTCTGTGGCAATGCCAGGGTGCATCCAACGCTGTGCACGCAGAGCGCGGAGGTGCTGGTCCCACAACAAGCTGGGAGCTGCTGGCCCGTCCCCAGCACAGCACCAGAGGAGCTGCCTGCCCCTGCGCCAGTGGCGCCAGGCAGGGAGAGGTGGCAGAGGTGCCCGCAGCTGTGGCTGCACGGCAGGCTTGGTCCGTTCAGCAGGCGAGAAGGATCTGTTTCATCCCTTGAGTTCCTGTCGCTGAAACCTCGCCAAGGAGAAAATGAGCAGAGATTCTGAGGTCTGCAGCAGAACGCCTGCATCCCCATCCCAAAGGCAGCCGCCACCAGCAGTGCCACAGAGCCATGCAAACCTCACCAGGCAGAGCAGGCCTCCCTGCTGCCGTTCACAGGACCTTTCATGTTATCCTGGTCAGTTACTTTAAGTTTGGGGACCCGGCACAGCTGCGTACCCTGCTCAGATTTCCTCTGCTGAGGCTAATGCTGTTGATTAGGGCAACTGCCCCAGCCCCTGCAAACCAGGCATCAGGCACTCAGAGCAAGGTTTGCGGGTGCACGTCAGGTTCACAGCAGCACAGCAGAGTGTGCTGCCAGCAGAGTTGCAGCTTGTCCAGCGCTCAGCTAAAAGTCACCTCACGCCGCAGCACTTCCATTTCAGTCCATAGCTCCGTGTGCTGCAGCCACAGGAGCAGAGGGGCCAGTGGAAAATGGGGCTCTGAGCTCATGCGTCTTATTTTAGCTCTCCATCCTCTCTGGAAGCTATCTCAGGCATGTTTTGGGAATATAGCAGGTATTTTTATGAGTGGGATTTGCAAGGGTATTTTCATCTTAGTCTTGGAGACAGCTGGGCCCGCTGCCAGACTTAGGGAGCACAGAGACAGAGGCAAGAAACATAAAACTAGCAAGAGGTAGGTTTCCTACTGGGGCTTATATTTAGCAGTGAGGAGCAGGAACACTTTAAAATGTCCTCGTGCTCTCCGTGCCAGTGTCCCCTCAGCTAGGTCACAGTGGCCAACCTTGACCCAGGCCAGGAACAGCAACAGGAACGTGTCCCTGCTGGTGGCACTTGTCCGGTCCGGAGCACCTGGCACCGCCAGCCCGGCAGGCAGGGCTGAGACCCAGGCTGCCCTTGGGACCAGCTGACGCCGGCGCGGCACACACGGGAGCGAGCCAGCCGTCACCCACGTGCCGGGCGAGCGCTGCCACCAGGAAGCTGCGTGCACACACAGTGCTCCTGCAGGCAAGGGGCACTGAAACGCTCTGGGCGGGCTCGTCTCCGATGCTCCTACCACAGCCGGTCAGCTCTGGCAGCACCGCGGCACAGTGTGGTATGCCACATGCGGGCCATCGTACCCAGCTGGCCACACGGCATCCACGTGCTGCATGCCCTCACTGCACACATCGGCCCTGGGCAGGGGACGCTTGTCACAGCACTGGGGACAGGCTCTGGGTACAGTGAACAGATAAATAACTGCAGTGGAAAGCCTTGGAAAGGGCTGTCTAAACCAGCCCCGCTCCTTCAGAATTGTATCCCAAAACCACACAAGGCAGGCTGCCACCATGACCTGTGCACGGCCCAGGGACAGGAGCGCAGCAGGAGATGCTTCCAGTGCCATACCCGAGGCGAGGACTGCCCTCCGGGGATGGCGGCTCACCCCCTTCCCTCCCCATCCAGAACATCAACCACACTTCAAGTGCTGGGCTCCGGCCACGTTCGCGCTTGAGGAGTGGGCATGTGGGAACACCCCAAACCCTGTAAGTCGGGGTGCAGAACAGCAGCTGGCACCAGACCTGGAGCTCCTCTCGTCAAGGGGAAGACAACGAGCGGTGTAACCCCCACCAGGAAGCCAGGCGGGGCCAGGAGCCCATCCTGGCACAGGGCACGGCCGGGTGCCCCAGGGCAGGGCCACCAGCCCGGCAGCGGATGACAACTGATGGCCAAGCCGGGGCCGTGCAGCCGGGGGAGAAGCACGACCTTGCAGTGACATGGGCGCGCCGGCCGGGAACACGAGAGGAGCAGCTGCGCGGCGCTTGGCGGGGGGCCGGGGGCACGGGCTGCTGAGGGCCAGCGCGCAGCCGCTCCGAGCCGGCGAGCACGGCCAGCGTGCTGCAAAAACAAAATGCCTTCCCAGGGAAGGGAGGAAAAAAAAAAAAAAAAGACAGCTTCAACCAAGAAACAGCCAGAAGTCATTTTTGTTTTTAAAGCATCTTTATTTTGTTCATTTTGAATTGAATTTTTATGCTTGTTTCACTGAAAACGGACAGACTTTGAAATACCACTTGTTCCCCTCCCCTCTGCCCAGAGAGGGACAATAACCAGGAGGCAGAGGAAGGAAAACAAGTTTCCTTTCATGCCTTTTTTTTTTTTTTTTTAAATACATCCTAAGTGTACTGTCATGCCCACACCCAACGCAACAGAACATACCCCGCGCTGGGGTCCCTGCAGGCACTCGCTGCTCTTGCTGTCTCCTCATGAGCCTCCTGCAGCACAGGACTCACACCAGGGGCCCCACTCGGGCCTCACACAGGACCTCAGCGAGCCGAGGCTTCAGCAGGAGCAGAAAGCGGTGGTGGCCTTCAGTCCCATTCTTCAAGAGCTCAAGGGAAGGGCTGCTGACATGTGAAAACAACAATTGCTCCACAAAGCCCTCGTTCCTGCTGCCTGTCTCCAGGACCACACCACACAGGGAGGAGGTGGCAGCCAGGAGGAATGCCCCCCTCCCGGCCATGCTGACAGAGCTCATTTTGAGATCACCCTGGGATGGAGACTAAAGCAGACCACTGCCATTAAATGCTTGCTTCCTCTTCTTCTAACCTGGATCAACTCTCTTCGTATTTATCCTTGCATCTTCTATGCTGGTCTGTCAAACAGCATACAGCATCTTCAGTAAAGTTGTGGAGGAAACAAAGTGACTTTTCTAAGAGGGGATCCTTCCCGTCCCATTAGCACCCTCCAGGGGCATTCAGCCACGACCTCATGGCTTAAAGGCTGCTCTGAGATTTGATATGGCAGTAGGAAGAAGCACTGCTGATACTCAGATTTAAGCGCACACATTTTGCCTAATGCAGCTGCCTGGTTCTTAAGCACTTGCTTCATTATGAGATCACTCATAAGCAGTCATTACGGAGAGTGATTTGTGTTTGTCCCCCTTGGAACGACTGGTCCAAACAAGTCAACATGGAAGAGGCAAGGCACTGCCCGGCACGGCCTGCGGGTGGGTAAGCTACCACTGGGCCAGGGAGGGCTACCTTCACCTCTGGCCTAGTCCTAGAAAACAACCCAGGGCCACACAGCCTGAGCAGACATGTCTTAGGGCAGGCAGCCTTTCCTGCAGTGCTCTCCTTGTTGCCTCCTTCAGCAGGCTGCAAAAACGAGGCCCCCGCCTGAGAGCCCCGGGTCCGATCCCGCTGCAGCTCGGCCCTCGTGCACATGGTGCTCCACCATTTTGGTGACCAACCTCTGAACGTGAAATGGTGGCAGGCACAGCTGCACCCATCAGTGGCTGCCATCGTGTGCAAATCTACTGATTACATCTCAGTTGTCATGCCACTCAGTGAGAAGCGAAGCTAAATTAGAGCAACTAATTGCACCTCTCTTTGAAACAATCAGGATGACAAATCAGTGGTAATCTCTTCAGTTCTAGAGGAAAGCTATTGCTGCTCACTTACAAGGATTAATCAGCTTTTCATCAGTGTTATTATACCAATGCTGCCTCAGGAAGAGCCCCAAGGCCACGCTGGCTGGGCTCACACCACAGGGACACCAAGGCTTGCAGGTTCTGGCGGAGATGGGAGCACTGCAAGGTTGCCCTCACCCCCAGCCCTTGGCTGCTCTGGCCGGGCTGCAGGCAGGCTGGCAGCTCACGTCAACCTTCACGCAGCAGGCAGGAGGTCCTGCCTGGCATGTGCCAGGCACTGTACCAAGCCAGGCACCCACGGACCAGGGGACAGGGCTTCAGGAGCTAAGGCAGCCCCATGCTCAGCACAACTGGCAGCAGGGGAGATGGGTAACAACTACCTTAGAGCCTGAGCAGGAGTGGGAGCAGAGCCCAGGGAGTGTTTTGCTGATGCCGCCAGCCCATCTGCACCCTTGCTGTGGATAAAGAGAGGGTCCTCATCTCAGGAAGGGCTGGTCAGCATCTCCAGCCACACTGAAGTTCTGTGCTTTGCACCCTTTCTCCAGAGGATGTCTTTGGGAGGCAATCTCTATAAAAGCAACTGGCTGGTGGTGTTTATGCAACTAAATCAGCCCTCCCATTGTGGCACTAGTCCCCGGTATACCCTCTACAAAGATATGTACACCACACCTCACTCTCTGTCAGCGTGGCCACGGTGCACCTGCCTGTGGGCAAAGGCTAGCTGAAACTCGTGTCCATTCTGCCTCCCGCTGGGAGCCGGCCGGACCTAGCAGGTGTTTGGGCATCGTGCTCTCGCTTAGGTGCAGGTCAGTGCTGCTGCCAGCGACCCGGCCCAGTGCAGCAGCTCTGAGTGGGAGGCTGCCCAGCTGTGTGCTGGAAGATGATCCTTGGAGTCCAGCAGACAGTCAGCAACAAGGCCAGCATGGTGCTGCTTGGGGACACTGTCCGAGAGGGCGTCCATGTGGCTCTGGGTCGAATCACAACCTGCAAGGGAGGGAGAGCAGACTGGATTAGCAAAACTCAGCAAGAGTTACAAATGCCCAGCTAACAGCAGTGTGGTGTGGCTTCAGACCCAGCGGCTGCAGACAAGCTGATGTTAAGGGGTCCTGGACCATGGCCCTGTTGCAGCATCTTCCATGAAAAAAAATAATCAGACTGTAGCCAATTGCTAGGGGACCGTAAAGGGTCTTGAGCCTGTGCTGGGATCCCAATGCATGCATGCCAGTGCACCAGAACCCACAGCAGTTCAACATAGCTTTCCTGCTGTGCACAACAGTTCTGTGCCAGCTCTGTTAAGTTACAGCATTTAGATTGCACCATAAAAATGCAATGATGCACTTGAATTGCACAAAGATCTAACTCGTGGAGGAGAAAGGGCTCTTGATGTTTCCCCATGGCAGGCTTTCTAGGGTACATTATGAAAGCTAATACCATGGATGGAGAGTGAGTGGGAAGGTAAGCAGGCCAGGTGGCAGAGCCCTCAAAAAAAGTTAAAACTGCTGAAAAATGTAAAAGAAAATGGAAATCTGCAATAAATGCCTGCTACCAATGAAACCTCTAACATGCTTATATATTGTAAACATACACTACATAGCATAACTGTAACTTCACTTTCCCACTGATATGCATGTGCACATACAAAGCATAACATGAACATAAAATATTGTAGAGAAAATCTATGTCGTCTTCACGTATAGATATAGAAAACATCCAGGCAATTAATTTCTCCTAGTGAATTCATAGCTATCCTTAAAAACAGAGCTCTCCAACTCATTGTCTTTCATGCCAGAACAATTACAACCAAACCCCTTGCTTCCCTCCCTGCCCCCCCAATACCAAACTCACTCCTACCTGACTTATTAGAATTTGTCTTTCTGCTGCTGGGGTGTTGATGCACAGTTTATTCTGTGGCACATTAAACTGCCCACAAAAGACAGCACGATAAAGAAGTTGGGTTACAAAGCACTGTAACTGCGCTGTTCCAGATGGATTCTCTGCAGATCCCCTGTTTGCAGCTTTACTTGGGCCACGTTAATTAGAAATGCCTGAAAGTCAAAGCATCGTTCTCGCATGTGATCGCGGGGAGTTTCCCAGTATATTTTGTAATCAGGGCTCATAAAAACAGTCCTTCCCTCATGTGCTGCTGTTGTTGCCCATAACAAAGACATTTCAGATCAAAGGAAAGGGTTAACCCCCATGCAGTCGCTGCATTGAGTCTTGGAGGTCTGAATGCTGCCAACTCCTGAAAAATGGCCACCAGGCAAGCTGCTGAGAATAATCAGAATAAGATTGGAAGGTGTCCACATCAATCAATCACTTGTTGACAGATGACTGGAAGCCCCCACTGTGACCGTGGACAGCTGACCAACTCTCAGCTTAAGCTGAAGTCTAACATTAGACTGTTTGTTTCGTGTGGGTGGCTTATGCGTTATGACCTTAATAGTCAATCAATCTTGCAATGAGCAGTCTGTCTGGCAGAAACATTAATTATCCATACTATTCATGCATTGAAAAGCTTTATCTTCAAAAACTCAGCATCTCTTAGGGAAGAATAACAGAACAGAGAGCAAGAAAATCAGCCCAGCCTCAGCTCCTGGATGGGAACAGGACAGCGTGGAGAAGCTCCTGGGACTGGTGCAGCCCCAGCTCGACCACAGGCCGGGACCCAGGGCAGCGCTTGGCCTTTGCTTTCATTCTGGTACCTATTCAGAGAGCTCAGAGGCTGCTGCTGGAATCAGTGCCAAGAGGAAGACGAGGGGGAGAGATATAAAAGGACAACAAACACACATCAATTAAACCTTGCAAGCTGTTAGTCACACTAGTTAATAAGTTCTTTCTATCTGTAAAGTGCTCTTGGTGACAAATCCTTTAACTGGCACTCAGAGCGTTATTATGGCTTTCAAGATGCCTCTGCCTTTCATGTGCAGCTTCTTGTACACATGTGAGTGCTCCCCGTTGCGCAGTCTGTTTACACTAGTTGTGAGAAGACATCATCAAAGCAAACTGAAAGCAACACTAAATGCTTGAGAAAAACAGAATTCATTCACTGCTGCCTGCTCTGAAATCGCCTTTCACTTGGTTTAGTGGCAGCCGTCACCACAGACCGCAGCAGGAGGATTCGGGGAGGCAGGCTGCTGCAGCTGGTGCTTGGCCTCTCTGGAAGCACCCAGCTCCCGGCACAGAGCAGGGACCAGGGCCCTTCCTGCAGACCGTGAGGAAAGCAGCCACGTCTCCGGCAACCAGGAGCGAGCCTCTCATGCCAGAGCTCTGGTGGGCTGCACGGCAGAGCTGGCCTTGGCTGGGGACAAGGCGCAGCCCCTGAGCCTGGGGACTGTGCAGTAGCGAGCCCCCAGGGATGCGGGGCAGGACAGACTCCCTGCCCGCCTTTCTGCATCCCCTACCATGGGCACCTTTTGCTCCTGTCCATCAGCCTCCTGTCCTCACCCCACCGCCACACCCCAGCCATTCCTATGCCACAGGGGGCCTGGAGGACGGCACGGGCTTTGTTCCAAAGAGCTAAAATAAGGGAAAGCATTGAGCAAGGTGAAGGAAGGAGAAGAGGGAACGGCCTCCACGCAGGGGTCTGCAGGGCAGCGTGGGGCAGCCAGCACAGGACATCCCGAACTGCTGCGATCTGGTGAAGCGGGGAGGGAGCAGTGCAGCTGCTGGAGCCACTTGCACAAGGCAGGATACCAGGTCCCGCCCAGCTCTTGTCTCTCTCCAGCTTTATTAAGCTCTTCAACAGCCACTGCAGGGGAAACAGAGCCAAGACATCAAACAGGTATGGGCCAGGTTACCCATTTGCCATTTCAGAGCAAGGCGTCCCTACAGGGCACCATGTCGGGAGCCAGCTGTGGTGCCAGGACATGTCCCATTCGTCTGTTGCAGCCAAGCTACGCTGCCCTTCTCCTCCCATCCTGCAGCTGGTGCCCCAGTCAAACCCTCTCTAGCATGGGGCTGGACTAACACGGGACCAGGAGTGGCAGAAGGGCCACGTGTGCAATACCGCACAGTGTGCCCTGCATGCTCCCAGTGCAGGCACAAGCATTCTTCATTAATCCCTCATAGCTGAGGAGTCCAAACATTGGAAGCATAACACCACAAGCTAAAGATTTGCCCATTCTGCCCAGATATACAATAGAGACATTACTGCCTGCATGCTCTGCATCTTCCCCCATTGCCAAATGCTCTTGCCTCTGACAGCAGAGGAGGCCAAGACTCCATGCCTGCACCCTGCCCTGGATGGATGGTCCCCAGCGTGTAGCCCGCAGGACAGGAGGCAGAAGCACCTTCAATACCAGCAGCACAACCAGGGGTAGGGCAGGTTTTTGCTCAGGTGAGGAGCAATAAGACGTTGGGTCCAATAGCACCCTACAAAGCACAAAACCAGAGTGAGCTCTGGGTAGAGCAATGTGGGACATGCACTCGTGGATAAACGCACTGGCACAGAGGAAGCTGGGGATCCCCAGCCCTGACTGCCATGCCCAGGGCCAGCAGCTGCACAGACAGAACACAGCGCCATGGGATGCCACAAAGAAAACCATCTTCTGTTCAGTCAAAGTCAAAGCAATTAGGCCTCGGCAACATTAGATTAAAAAAGAGACAGCTAATCAGAGACCGTCCATAATCTTTCACACTCAGGCTGCCAAAGTAGGCCACAATTCAGCAGGCCTTGTCTGGACCGATTATATTTCCTGAAAAATGAACACTAACTCTTGTGTAGATGCAAGTTATGTTTCTGCAAACTTTCTTCTGCACAAATTAAAGTATTCATCACCTTAATAAACATTAATGGGGAACGGTCATTTATTAAATTCAAAAAGATACACACCCTCAAAGCAATCACTTCAGATTTGGTATCCAACACACTCACAACACAAGCTCAGAGCAGCTCCGAGCTGGCGGGTGCTTGATGCCCAGGCAGCCTCGCTCCCCACCTCCAGGCAGCTCTGCTCAGCCCGCAGTCAGAGCTCTCAATCTGTGTTCAAGCTTCTACACGGAACACACACCTCTTCGTGGCACAGGGTGCCTCCCGTGCGAGCGGCTCGAGTAATGCTACGCTAACGGTGAGCATGGCCTCCAGCCTCCCAAAACATGCAGCCTTGCACCTCTGTATTTAACTGAGCTGAACGTGCCACAGCCTGCGTGGTGCCGAAGGGTACAGTTCAGTGACATGCCGCACATGGCATCTGTGTGGCTCCTCACACAGCTTGCTCCAGGCGGCCTCCTCCACATGCTTCTTCCAAATGCATGACAGCGAGCACGGCTCCGTAGGCACTGCCTGCCCTGGAGCCACATGGGGCTGGTGCAGGGCCACTGCCTTGAGCGGAGGAGGGCTCAGAGGCCAGGGGCAGGCTACCCGGCTCCCCGGCACAGCAAGGTTGCATCTGGGAAAGCCCTGATGGGCCAGCAACTGGCAGGTTACTGCAGAGCCTGCTCCTCCCAAACCGGGCAGGAGAAAGCCCTCTTCTCCCCACAGGAATCGCAGGGACTAAGTAAGGGGACATGCAGCCAAGAAGTGGGATTGCAGCAAGAGCATTTGGGAAGGCTCCAGGCTATCAGTTGCATGCGATAATGTTAGAGCTCATGCCCCAGAAGATCCTCGGTGCAACCTTGTCTCCTTAAGCTGGCTCAGGGCTTCACTGCTGGTGTCAAGTGGCAACTTTCTGGATTTTGACCTTGCTGGAATTTGCTCCTTGGAGGGGGAAACCAGTCCATAAAGTTCCCATTAGTATAAAAGCAGATGTAAGCACTTTGTTGGCAGAGTTCAGCAGCAGGGAAGCCTGCAGTTGATCAGTTCTGCCTCACTGGTCACTGCAGTCAACAGGAATTACTACAGAGGATTTCTGTGCCCCTTCTCCTAAAGCCCACCCCTCTCCAGAAAAAGATTTAAAGAAACCAGCCAAGCTCAGGCACCACTCCAATATAATGCAATAAATCTGTGTGATTCATGCAGAGGGGAGTTGCACCCCATCCAGGAACAGCCAGCAGGAGAGCAGCACAATTTTGTTTATTGTATGAAACAAATCTAACCATGGGGACTGGATGCTACTTAATAGAAGGATCAAGCAGCTCTGGGAGGTGTTTGTGCTGAGTGATTCCAAGTACGATCAAGGTATGTGTGGGTAGGAGCTAGGACTGACATGTGCTACTGCCTTTCCACAGGAGAGCAAAAAGCTTACACTCCTGGATTTTCCATAGTTCATTAACATCGTCTTCCCCTTTTCAAGGGCATTTTGGACACAAGGGTGGCAGCCAGGCACAGTGCTCAGCCCAGCTCACCCTCCTGGGCTGAGCACAGCTCCGTGCTGGGCCATCAGCCCCGGCAGGCACAGCGCCGGGCCTGCAGGACCGCAGCACAGGGCTGACGAGAGGAGGCAAAAGACAAAAAGACAACAGGATATGGTAATAATGGCACGCTCTCACTGACATGCTGTATGGTGCTTCCCATACACGGCCCATCGCCCGCCGGCAGAGGACAGGACTCAGCTCCCTGCCTGCCAGCAGCAGCAGGGCACACACTGCAGCTCCAGATCTGTTGCTACCATCTCCATCCACATTATACTGAAAATCAGCACCAACTGACCTGGTTCCAACTAGTTTTGCTTTATGATTAGCACTCTCTGGGCCCCTATTCACTCTGTTATTCTCACCAAATTAAAGAGCAGTCCCGGATCCTCGTTAGATTTGCTCACACTTGAGCAGTGTCATGTGGTCAGTAGCCCATGGCAATACACTAAATTAAAGACCTAATGCAGAATCCACCTACAAGCCTGACAACTAATGAATCGAAGGCTCCAGGCCCCAGAGGACCTGCACTGGGATGAAGCCACTCCACACAGAGCTAGAGCCCAAGTACAGTCCCTTGGCTGTCATTCAGATATAAAGAGTTGATTAATTTTACTCACCACAGGACACGCAAACAGCAGCATCTCCTTCAGCCGGCCGCCGGACAGCCAGGCAGCACAGCTCCCCACACCCCGGCTCCCATTATCGCGCGCGGTAGGAGCAGGGAAACGCTCCCCGCTTGGTTTCAATTAACAGCACTTGAGGCCCGCGCATGGAAAAACAGACCCTCTGGTTCCTGACGAACACGAGTGCCGCTGCCTGCCCCCAACGAGACGCACGCCGCCATCCGCCTGGCACCGTGCTGACGCCGGCCTCGGCTCGGCCGTCCCCGCCGGGGACACTGCCCACAGCACCGCTCCTCCTCCACGACCCCATGGGCCCACGGGCACCAAAACGCAGCACCGCAGAGCGCAGCCGTCCCACATCCATCCCCACCCTACGGGCTGGTTCCGCTGCCCGTGGGCATCCCTGAGCGCTGGCATGAGAGGATGAGACCCGACAGCTCTCACGTGGGCTCACAAAGGCCCTCTCCCTCCCTCACATCAGCAGCCAGGCGAGCACTGGATGTAAACACTGGGGCCGAAGCAGCGGCCATCAATTTTGCTCTGAAACATTTCAGGTTCGGGCTCTAGTCTGGAAAGGTTCAGCCTGTTGTATCAGACAGCTTCAGCCCTGCAAAGGTCAGGGCTGTTTTGGTAAGGAAATGTTTGCTGAAACCCTTCCCCTCCCCCACATTCCTGCTCTCAGCTCCACACACGCTCACGCTGCTCCAGCCGAAAGAAATGGAAAAAATACCAAAATGTGGTGTTCCTCTTCACAGAAAGCATGCCTGCATCCGAAGGTCTCAAAAGTCAAAGGAGCTGCACAGCCATCCAATGACACGGTGCACACAGAGCTGCTTTTAACATTAGTGGGTTTTTTGTTTGTTTTTTTTTGTTTTTTTGACTTCTCTCACACCAAACTTGAAGTCCCTCTCCCAGTGAACAGCCAGGTGAGCCCAGTACAAAACCAGTGGTGAAGAACAACTCAAGCTCCCAGCCAACCCTTTGCTGCCCCTCAAACACTGGCAGCCTGGCAATCGCTGCTCCTCCAGCCACGCATCTTGTGGCTGCCAGGTGTTGGGGAAATGCAAACCCAGATGCCCATAGAGCAGACCCACCACAAGCTACATAAGAGAACAGTTAGAAATATCTGTCCAGAGAGCACCCTTCTCAAGAGGGGAGTGGACAGGAGGCAGAAGCAGCAGCAATGCAGCAGCCAGCAGCGTGCTGCAGCTCCACCAGGCGCTGCCCATCTCCAGCACAGGGGCGCAGGCACGGGGTCTGCGAGGGTGGATGCTCAAGTCCTGGTTTGAATGCTTGAACTGTTTTAAATGCTTACACTGCATATAAAACACCTCTGATGATCCAGGTCTCACCCAAACGCAGGCCTCAGCCCTGCCGTGCAGTGCAGGCACTGGCACCTGTAACGGCAAGCGGCCTTTTGGACGCCAGCGCTGCTGGAGCCCCACTGCCTGCACCGGACCCCTTGTCAGGAAAAGGGGTGCTAGCCAGCAGCCACAGCTGGACACAGACCTCTCCCCACTGCTACCAGCCTAGTTCCCAAAGACGCAAACACTATTTTACAACAGGCAGCTCTACTGCATGTTTCTCATTGACAAAAGTAGCTATTTATATGACACTTATAAATGTGTGTACACAATGGACTCAGGAAAGCTCTATGTCTAAATACTGTCAACGCTGACAACATTTTTATTATACTAGTAAATAATTTGTTTTGTTGCTGCTTAATTGGGAATCAATATACTTCCTATGTTTAATTACATTCACTATTTCAGAATGGTTGGGATCAGTTGGTCTTTTTTATCCCTACAGAGATTAGGGACTTTGTATTTAGGATGCAGAGAGCACAGAGACTGCCCATAGGAGAGAACAGCCCCATTAAAGAACCGGGCATAGTTAGCAGGATCATTATTAACTATAAACAATCCTCAGGAAGAAAGGTCACAAGCACACTTACCCTTTCCGATCTGTAAACAACCAATTACTCAGCTCATCAAACAAAATAATGCACAAGTATTTACATGTGTGGTGTTTGTGCATGCAAGTGTGCGTGATCAGGTGCAGCTGTCATTGCTGTTAGAAGCCCCATGTTGGGACATCTCTGTGTGCAAAGTCTGGACAGGGTAGCCCAGCACACGAGTGACAGACGAGCCCCCCTCCTCTGGCTGCAAAGCCCCTCACATCAAGGGAAGACAGCTGGCCAACCGATGCAGCAAAACCAGGTACCATATCAAAGTCAGTGCTTGCTGGCAGACCGCAGCATCGTGGCTCTATCTGGGGGCAGGGACTCACATTCGAGCAGTGTGCAAATGGACTGGATATAAATAATTATATCCTGCGCTGTCTCAGAGACAGCTGTGTGGTAACTCTTGCAATTACTTGCTTGTAAATGGCAACCTTTACATGTGCTTGACTCGTGACATCTTTACGCGCTCCATCTCCAGAGAGCTCCTCGGGCACAGCTTGGAGGAGCAGCCTCCCACAGGGCCCCCGCACTGCTCCCCCCCTGGCCAGAGCTGGGCTGGGCAGGACACTGCTGTGCCAAAGGCTCTCCCCTCGCCCAGCTGCGACGCAGGGCAGAGGCTCTGTGCTTGCCCCAGGTGCCCCAGCTCCCCCGGGAGCCCACCCGAACTTCCCGCCCTGGAGATGGTGACCGACAGCCAGGCACACGCTGCCACAGCCACCACCTCCTGCGTGGGACTTGCTCAGGGACCTAAGTCCGACTCCTCATCTCCAAAGTATGCGTGCACATCTTTGGCACAAGGAGAAGAGCAACATACTCCTTTTCTCCTTGGCTGCCTCAGCACGTGATACAAAAAAGTAGCCACCTGAAAACCTGCACAGCTCTATAGACATGGCACAAAACAGAGAGAAGGCTCCACAGTACACCTCCAAAATATGTAACAGCAGCGGGCTCTGCAGACATGTAGCTCAGTCACCCAAAAGCAGGTACACAGCGAAGGTGCCCAGTGCTGGGACCAGACACCAGAAACTGGAGAGGCAGAAGGCTGGAAAGCCCTGGGCTGTGCTTTGTCATCGCCTCAGCTCCCAGCTACGCAGAAGCATGGAGTCAGGCTGCAAGCTTCCCTCTCCTCTCTATTACTGGCAATCGATTCATTCCCAGTGTGCGAGGAGGGGGGCAAGGAGAAGCACTTCAGGATGAAACACACTTATTTGATGCTGGTGCACAACCTACCAGACCAACATTTCTCCATCTGGATAAAGCATGATCACTTCTGTAAAGCCATCTTTTGGCCCCAGTGCTCAAACTGCATTTTGGCATTAATTTTTTTCCTAGACAGACTTCAATCTCATTAATTTTAAGACACTCTAAGCTCTCTTTAGCTGTCTCTAACATAATTCTCCTAACTTAAGATACACTAGATAGAAGTAGCCAATCCCATTCATAATTGTATATATGGCCAGCAATTCAAATTCACTTCCCCTGATTTAATGTCCTATTTGTATTCTATCAATAAATGAAGTTCTCAGGACCATACTTAAATGGAAGGAGTACTATGCTCTGATAGCCAAAGCCAGCAAAAAAAATTCATCACCAAACCAAAATGCCTTGTAGTATATGATTCCTTGACTTATTGTTCTCTCCTCTTCACTGCACTTGAATATTAAATGTTGTATTAATAGCTCACTCTTAATTATCCATGAGTAATGTACTACAACCAGGAAATTAATGGAGGGAAGCACCACAAAAAATGGAAAAAAAAAATCTCACTATTCCTGATACATTTTCAAACAGCTTGTGAAAGAAAGGGAGGCACACACACAGCTTTGAACACAACCAGATAAAAGACCAGCTGCTGGGGAGGGACCCACGTTGAACCCTGCGTGAGTGTGACTCCACACCCCAGGAGAATTGCTGACCGTGGGAAGGAGACTAAGAAGGGGTCTGATAAGGATGATATATAAAATCAGACGTGGCCCAGAGAAGGGAGAGTACGAGCTACCATTTCTCTGTCCTGAAGCCAAAGGAGGAAGAGATGATGAGTGAAGCCCAAGTGAGAAATTCTAAACCGCTAAGAAAGGCTTTTCCATAAACATGTAATTCAACTCAGGACTTTGCTGCAGAAAGGTGCTGAGATCCACACTTGAGAAGACTCATAAAGGACAGGATGTTTTTATGGGTACCATGGATTCTCAGAACTAAAAGTTAGAGCTAACAGACACCGCACCCCTCGCCATCATGGTTTAGCGTGCTCCCTAAGGGCACAGGAGGATGCCTTGTCTCCACTGGGACGTCATTCCCCTCCCCAGCCCTCACAGAGGCTGGACCCAGTGGGACGGATCCTTGGCACTCCTTGGTTCCCAGGTTTCACCAGAGCACACATCCCGTGGGCAGGTGGGATGCAGGCGGAGGTGGCAGAGCAGAAAGGTGCGAGGGTGGGAAGCACCTCTCCCTTCCCATCCGCCAGCTCCCACCAGGACACAGCACACGATGTGCACAATTTGAAAAGACGACCCAGCTGCTGATCAGCCAGTGCATGGCTCGTGATGCTTCGTGCCACTAAGATCACAGTGCAAATGGAAACGCCTCAGACACCATGAACATGGCTTCACTGAGCAGAA
The DNA here is from genome assembly GCF_964211835.1 of Anser anser. Classification (NCBI taxonomy): domain Eukaryota; kingdom Metazoa; phylum Chordata; class Aves; order Anseriformes; family Anatidae; genus Anser; species Anser anser. Next base: position 675,740 of record NC_139739.1, on the reverse strand, counting down.
GACATGAACTGCTATTCCCCTTTGCAGCAAAAATGCAGCCAAGGCTAGATGCCAGCAGCCTCCTGCAGCAAGCACAGCATCACTGCTCCTGCTGCAGGCTCTGCCAAGCCTGTGGCAACAGTGCAGCAGCTCCTGCCGTGTCATTTTGAGACCACGCACCTGCGCAGGCTGGCGTGCTTTGAACCTGGAGATGCTGATAGGAGTTAGCCCACGTAAATACCGCAGTAGGTGTCAGCTGCTGATGCAAGCCTCAAATCAACTCACTCATGCTTGGAAATTGAGCCCTGTGAGAGACGTCACCACTGAAATATACACACAGCATGGGCTGAATATATCATCACTCTCAATGTATTGATCTACTTTGAGTGTATTTGGCTCCATCGGTCAAAATATGCCTGTACCATCAGCTGTACATCATGCAGAATGTAATACACCTATTCTTCTTCCACCATCACCACAACCTCGATTCACAGGAGCATTTCAGGATCTGTGGAAGCAGAACCAAAGCTTTTTAAAGTGCACTCTTGCTGATAATGCTGCAAGAGTAATAGGTACCACAAGGACAGCAAGAGAGCCAGAAGACAGACAGACTGACCCACACCCAGCTAAGTTCTCAGACAGCTGAGAACAGTCTTACTGGGCTGTGATGGAGCCTCACAAGACCAGATAGTAATGAAGAAGAAAGAGGAAGTAATATTCCTTTAACTCCATCCCTAAAAATACTGCTCAGGGGAGGGAAACATTGCAAAAGTTGTGTGTACCCTAATGCGAAGCACAGGAATCAAAGCTGTAGTGCTCTGATCTGCTCCGAACTTTGTAAGCTAATATATTGAATTGTTCAGCACAGGGAAGGGAATTAGTTACTTTGTCTCTTACTCAATAAAGGCATTAAAAAATTAACAGGCCATTACTGAGTTTTCTTTGCATTTTCTACCTATTACAGTGTTATTTAATGACTCAGGGCTCAGCTCTGAACTTTGCATGCATCAGCCTCAAGTTTTCTCCTTCGCAGAGAGCTGGCATGGGCAGCCCCGCTGCAGGGCCAGGCACCCACTGCCGGCGTGGTTCGCAGGGAGGACACCGGTGCGTGGAGGCGAAGAGAAGTGCAGCAGCAGGTCCCCACCGGTCACCTCAAGGGCAGCGTGGCTCCGGAGCGTCGCTCTGCCACAACACCCTCTGCAGAAGCCGGGGACCTCTGCGGACAGCACGGGCTGAATCGCCCCACAGCAGGCTGCACTGTCCTGCACCCAAACGTGCACCATGCCACCTGGAGAGCATGTGCTGCCGCGTGTCCCAGGAAAAAGCTGCGCCACAAAGCCACAACACAGCACCTCTGCCACAGAGTACTGGGATGCCGTGGGACAGCACCAGCACGACTTCTGCAAGGCAGCCGCAGGCAGCTGCAGGCAGGGTGACCGCAGCATCCGCCTCCACGGGTGCAATCCCGGAGCTGCTCCAAAAGAGTGAAATGGTGAAGTGCCTAATTAAGTATGTGCCTCCTATTGCCAGAGCTCTGCAGCAGCCATGAATTATGCAGCAACTCACTTACATGTCAGCAGGATCACAATATTGATGAGTTATCCCGTGTGTAATCTGATAAAAACCAAGATAAACTCAGCAAAAATTGAGTGTAATATGATCCTTTCCTTTCAATAAACAATTTCCAGCACAGCGTTCGGATCGTCTCCACTGCACTCCTCTCTCCCTGGGCTCTCTTGTCACCTTAGGCAGCCTAACACAACGGCTCCTCAATATGGCCTAATACCGGAATGAATAAACAGCCAAGCTGGCTGCATTAACCTACAAGCTGTGAGACAGTGCTGGGTGTCTGTTAAACACTACCTGGGGGATATTTTCATGCCATATGGAATTAGAGGCTAGTGCTTTCAATAATGCCGGTGCATTCCACAAGGTCTGCTTTTTGGCATTTAGATTAATGCTGGAGACAGGGAGGAAGAAGTTGCCATGTCTCACACTGACTCCCTCTTCTCCGTCTGAACAAATGACGGATGGCAGAGTGCAACTCCCACTTGGAAATGCTTTCCAACACTCATTCAGACCCCAGGTCCTGACTCTGGCTTCCATAACAAGCTGACTGCTTTATAATCCTAGCCCAGATGCTTTCACTACCCTGGGAAAAGTAACTCAGGCTCCCTTCTTTTGTCGAAATGCATCTTTACAAGAAATACCTTCTGGACCAGGGAAGATATTTGACTCCTCAGGCCATGTCTGGTCATCGGACCATGCAACGTGAGTAAAAGACTGCGGGCTCTGAGACAAGGACTCTTGTGCTGGCTCCAGCACTTCCTCTGTGTTGAGGCATCGGGGGACCCTGCTCCTGCACACCCTGGACCAGGGGGCCTTCCGAGCCATCCCAGGGAAGGCACTACCCATCTGCATCACAGTTCCCTTTCTCTGAGAAAGCCAAGCCCACTCCTCTTTAAGACAAACAAAACCACTAACACATTGAAATCATTTTCCTCATTTTGGGGACATTCATCTGACTATCCTCAGCATATTCTCTTCCACAGTGCCCTCATACTGCCAGCTACAGGAACATAATGAAGCAACTACTTCGTTAACAAGGAACAGAAACAATGGGTAAAATATGGTCAAGGAGGTTCGCATTGCTGCTCAGGAAATGGTGACCAGCACGGGAATACCGAGCGGCAAAGCAGGCGCTAGCAGTAAACGAGGGACTCGAGAGCTTCACGTGCACCATGTGAGAGCTGGGAACGGACAAGGAAAGCCCAGCACCAGCCGGCGCTGGCAGGTGCTGAGAGGGGAGATGACTGCAAATAGGCTGGCTCAGCCTTCTCCTGAGGGGCACTCCCTGCAGAGCGCAATAGCAAAGCTTCAAAAGCACAGCACTGCTATTTTTCTTACAAAATAGTATTTAAAATAAAATTCTGGATTTGAAATAAGAGAAAAACAGGAAAACAGAAAGACAAGTAAAAGAACTGCACTGGTAAGACAAATGAAAGACAGGAAGAAGGGGATCTTCCTAAGCTAACAAGGCAACCACAGGAAAAAAAAAAAAAAAGACAGGAAACCTTGATGACTGACAAATGCAAAAGCTCCAGTATCAGAGCAAGCGTCCAGCTTGCAGCCCCGCTGCTCTCCTCTCCAAACCTCTCTCCCAGCATGCAGAGAGCATCGTCAGGGCGAAGCCCTGTCTGGAACACCTCTGGCAGCACGGGGCAGACAACCCCTGGCAGCCAGCACCACACACAACTGACCCTGGCCTCTCCGTGCCCAGAATTTGCCGTGGTTCAGCCTGTGCTGTTATGGGAGGGGGCTGGATCCAGCCGGGTCCTCCTCACCCCAAGGCAGCTCTTCCTTTGTGCCCGGTGGCTGTGGCCCAGCAAGCGTGGAGAACCGCGGCACGGCACAAAGGGGCCGAGGGTGACCCTGCGCTGCTGCAGGGGTCCCTCAGCCCCACTGATAAGCCCGCTGGGAGAGACAAAGGGTGCTGCCTGCAGACGCTTCGTTCCACAGTTGTGTGTCAGTCTGTGAGAGAAAGAGGAAACTTTCACAGTTTTACTGCTTTTCAAATATTTTAATGCAAGCCATTTGGTGTAATATTTTTAAAAAATTGATACCAGCGTGAGCTACATGTGCATTAACAAACGTCTCTATATTAGTATAAATACAAGAAGCAGAAAAGCACAGTCTGACTCCTAATCCATATGGTTATTCCAAATAGATTGCATGGACTTAAACTTTGGCTTATTAGACTGGATCTTACATGTGGAAAGAATTAAAATGTTGGATTTACAGTGCAGGCTAATCAGAACATGTTTAACTTATGATGCCCCAAAAGACCCAGAAGGTCAAAACTCCCAGACACCTGGGAGCAGAATCTGATTCTGCTCGCACTGGTGTAAACTGGACAGAACCAGCAGCGTGATGCTGGCTTTACCGTGGCGTAAGCTAGGGCAGGATCTGACCTCCAGCACTCGAATGCAAGCAAGCTGCAAAAAGGAAATACCTCATTTCCCACTGACTAGTCCATACAAGCTCAGAGACAATAGGGCCAAGTGTACGCTGTCGGCAGCATTCCCATATAGGAGGGCTGGCTAGCATTTGGGTTGCTTTGCTGTGAGTCTTCGTATCTGAAAAAGCCATCAGCATGCCTGTTTCTTCACTTAGAATAAAAGGTCACTTCAGGGCTTTTTAGGGTTTTTCTGTTTTGTTTTTCCTCCTCCAAACAAAAGAATAATCTTGATTTTTTTTTTAATTTTAATTTTTAAAATACTTTGCCCTGAGATCACAGAAGCTGTTAAAAGCAAAGCATGATATCACTGTTAATGAAGCCAGAACTCATGGGAAGCTGGATATATGTTATTTACTTCTGTTAATTCATTTCTAGACAAAGCTAGACTCATCTCTGGTGCTTTAATACATGTGTTTCTGGACTCCCCCACCAAAGAGTCTCTCTTGCAACAGCCTGAGCCTCACCCCCTTTGTTTTTGCATAGATTTATTCCACTGATGTTGTTTCCATGTGAGTCAGTTGCCTTTTTATTACTTCTCTAACTACAACTTTCTCCAAAGTTGTTGGATTTCAGAACTTGGAGTGATGACAAAAGAATACACTGATTCACCCACTTCCACACTGCTCTGTCTGCTCTCGCTGTCTGACATCTCCCTACAGGTATCATTTCATACGTTGCCTCCAGGTTAGTTGTTTCTCTGATTTTTTTTTCCTATGAAAGCTAAATAGCTTGATTATGAGCACATTTTAGAGTAAAAGACTTCAAGAGAAGCATTCCGCTTTAGCTTCAAATTGGCTCCCTTCCAAAAGCTACCTTTGCTTCATCCTTTTACATGTAAGGAAATTGTTTATTACCAGCTTGAACAAACAGGAGCACTGTTAAAATGCCTCAGCAAGGCTGTCCTAAAACTGCGCGGCCTTCGTGATGAGATATTAACAACCGACGTGAAAAAATCCATTTTAGCAACCTGTCTGCACTCGGGCTGAGAGGCAACAAGGAAATATTCCACCCCGTGGGTCAGTGTTTTCAGCTGGTACAGACGCATGTAACAGTTTGGCTCAGGAAGAGCTGCTCCACTCTTAACAGCAGTATCTCCACTACAGCTCAACAGAACACAAGTTCTGAAGAGAAAAGGGGAATTAGAAAACAGAGCTTTCTCTAAGAACCTCTTATTCTGGGGCTTTGGAAATCTGCACAAAGCTGCTGAGTCTGGGAGCACTAGGCTCTGCCACATGAGGTTATTTTCATCATCCTACTTAAAAAAAAAAAAAAGACGTGGTTGCTAGTCTCTGGCATTGCTTTGCTACAGGAAAAAATGCAGACTCTGTGCAGAAGTATCACTGTGGAAATCTTTTAAAAACTGTGTATTTCTTTTCCTTGTTCTGACCAAACTGAAGCACAACCGACCTGCCAGACCATCTGAAAAGAACGAGAGAATTTGAGAAAAAACAACTTCCAGTGATATCAGAGTTCACCATTCACAAGTACCTCGACGGCACAATTCTAATTTCAGTGCAAAGTGTCCTTTTTTCATTGCTGCACCTGACTGTAGCAGAAAAAAATTTGAAACAGCACAGAGAGAAGGAAACCTCTCGCAGGAAAGCCACATCTGGCCAAGCCTCAGCTAGGACACCCTGTGTGCTGTGAAGTCAGCAGCACACAGGACGGATAAACCCACGCGGGAAGCAGAGCCAGCGCGGTGCCCAGCTGAATCACAACAGAAACAACCCTGCTTCTTCCCGCAGGTCGCAAGACTCTGGCACGCACGCCATGAAGAGCACCAGCTCCAGAAGCTGCGTGTGCAGATCTGCCCACAGCTACAGGAGACACCTCACCACGGGGAGGGAGGCCAGCATCCACCAGTACAAACCCCGCGAAGGAGACACGGACAGGCACAGCCCAGTGCACGGGCGGCCTCGGGGGCACGAATCCTTCCACACAACCACCTCTCTGCTTTGCTGGCTTCCCCGGCTCAACCCCCTGCCAGCCCAGAGCGAAGCCCACCACCAGCCCCACTGCCTGGGCAGAGCTGCCGATCCCCCGCGCCGCCCCGTGCCCGCTGGCAGGGGCTGTGCCCGAAGCCGTGACGCACACGCCAGCACGGCTCCGTCCCACCGCCAACCCAGCGGGTGGCATCGTTAATCAACGACACTCCCTCTCCTGGAGGGTCACTCAAGGCCTGCACAGAGGCGGGAGAGGAGAGGGTTTTAACGGCATCGCAGACCCTTTAATGATTACGTCAAGCGGCAAGTCATTTATTAGTCTCCTTAACTGCCAGAAAACATCAGCTGTGAAAGACCAGAGCACAGCGTTTAATGGCTCCTTGCATCTCCGGTGCCAGGACGTGAGCAGCATGCCAAGGGGCGGCCGACACCAGCAGCCCCGAGCCAGGAGCCCATTCTGAAGCTACAAGAGGAAACACCTTACCTTTGCTGAAGGCAACATCAGATTTGGCTGTCAAAATAGGCAATGAAATTTGAAAAAGGCTACAAACGAATAACCATGCTCAAGCCATTTACATCAGCACTGAAAACCATTCTGCAAAAACACATATTAGGAAAACACCCTGCACTAACTGTGGCCTCACAGCCTCTTCCTCTCTCCAACCTCTCATTACTGAACGCTGGAGAAAGACAAGGAGCGTGTTCACCTTTTGCATTTCAAGGAAATGATTAAACTGGGATCAGCTTTTCATCTTTCCCACAAAAAGTGCTCTGTCATCTTGTGCCCATTCACCTACACGAAGACAAAATGACATCTCTGGCTAAAGGCCGACAGTTCTGCACCTCCTTGTCACTTTTAACAAGAAAATAATCCTGCAGAAACACTTGAAAAACAAATCGGTGTTGACACTCCTCATCTGCTAGGTACATTTTATGAAAGGAAAGAAATACTGCATTAGCGTTTGACCTCCTCACCTTTTTGACATTGGAAGAAAATAAAGAGAGAGGCTCTCAAAAAAGCTGATGCTGGAATAACAAAATAATGAGAGCAGGCAGGCATTTCGAGTGTGGCAGCCCCCCTGCGATGCAGCTGGGCCCAGACGAGGCACCACGACAGCCACACGAGGCAGAGGCACGCAGAGGGCCCTGACACGCGGCTGGGGGCTCCACGGCCCCCACCAGCCAGCCCACCTGTAGAAGCTGCTGCCCAGAGGTATGCAGGAGTCCCACTAGCCAGAAAAGGAGCACTCAGGATGTCTCCAGAAAGATTTTCAATCCTGGAGATTAACCAGGCTCTGAACGAAGGGCCACGGTCCCTCCAGCCGTTTCGTAGTGCCAGGCTTCACCTCCTCCCAGCAGGAGCCTGCTCCCGCTCCACCCCCGCGGCGTCACCTGGCTGCGCAACACCGCGAGGCTGCTGGCACTCACCGGAGGAGGCTGCGCGCTGTCCTGCTCTCCACGCTCATGAAAGACCCAGGATGCTCCGAGCTTCTGCTTTCCACAGCTTGCCGACAGCAACAAGGAGGCTTCCCCGCTTCCGGCACTGCCAGCTGCCGCCTTCTGTCTGGGCATGGTGGCTTTCACCAAGTCACACTAACCCCATTGCTCTTCCTCTGAGCAGAGGTTACCAAAAAATAAAATGGTGCTTTATCTTCTGAACAGTCAGATGCTTTCTTCATGAATATGCTGCCAGCACAAGGCAGGCTTGCCCTCTGGACACAGGGCTCAGATGACTTTCCGTGTATTCAGACCAGATGGTCTCACTGCTTCCCCAGTATGGCTGGGTATAGTTTTGCTCCTGCCACAACAGGCACAAGTCCTTGCCTGTAGGAGGTGGGGGCACTCCGAGGAACTCGCAGAAATATTTTCCCACCGGTAGCTGTCGGCCTGAGCTAATGCAACATGACACATATCTCACTATGAACAATGCACTGACATTCAAAGCCTGTTTGCCATGTTCCAAATCGTGCCATTGTCACTGGAGTGTGATCAGAGGCAGTAGGATACATTTCCCCTCTGAGCTTGTTTCAAGCACCCCTTTGAGATGCCTGTGCTGTGGAAGACCTGGCATTCCCTCTGCAAGACAGCTTTGTAAAAGGTAGTGTGGTGCCCATGGTAATGTCAGTTGGAAACAGGAGGGCAGGGAGCAAGGCAGCGCTGCCTGAACAAGGAGACTCCTGCAAAGCTGCTCTTCATTAGCGTACAGGCACAATGGCTGCGTCACGTCTTGCAAAGGACCAGGCTCCCACCACACCTGCCTTCATTCCTGGGAAGCGGCTGGGAAGAGGAGCAGGAATCAACCGCTTGTGCCCGAGCATCCTCAGCCTAAAGACAACCCTTCCACTGCATAACACTCACGGAGGAACAGCTCTCACGGCCACCACTGCCGTGCTGCCAGAGCACCGGCACGCACCATGCTGCTTGGCGCCGATGAGTCACCATTACTCATATTTCCTACCCACCTGCACCACGGCCCCTCCGCCTCATTTACAGCACACGCTGCTCAAACCGCTCGGCACGCAGGGGAAGCGGGCAAGGCAGCCAGCCCACTGACACTTGCTGCTTCACAAGCTCAGTGCTGTTGGCAAAAGGCCTGTCCTGCCAGAGCAGGTTTCATGGAGAAGTGTCCGCAGTCCAGCCAAGCCCCAGCGAGGCAGGGAAACCACAGTCCCACTCCAACAGGGACTGGCCACTGCCTAGCACCCTCCACACCATGATCAAAGTCAGGATGAGGCCACCCCACTCCATGATCAGAGTCAGCCGATGCATCGCTCCCCCAGAGATCCCCACCATGAGCACAGCCCCACCACTCCCCTGCACGTGGGGCAGGACCAGGATTGCCAACGCACCCACAGATCCCCCGGCACACGGCAGTCCATCGCTCCTCTGCTCCTCTTCTCACCCCAGCACCACCAGCTGCCACCCCGGGCTCAAAACAGCCACACGGAGGGGGGCGTGCTGAGCCCCAAAGGAGGCATGGGGACCACAGCTGCTGCACCCACAACAGGGTGAGCAGGGCAGCAGCAGTGCGCAGCAAGGGGCACTGCAGGTGGCGGGCAACCCTAATTTGTCCGAGGGATTTTTTATTGTTATTATTTTTGTAGCTGATAAGTCACACTTACAGCACGCTGGTGGGTCTGAGAGCGTGAGGTGCAGAAGTGTGATCTCAGGTCATTTTATTGTTTACTACCGTGTGCTGGACAGAACGTGTTTATATATTACAACAGGTCTATGTAAAGAAAGTGCATAAATAAAGCATGAGGCGTCTATAAGCAGAAATGTGTTTAGCTCACCTGAAAGCCCTGATTATCCGTAGTCCTACGCCGTCATGTCAGTGGCAGGTCACTGAGCAGGAGTGAGGTGAAGGACACTTGACCCAAAGCATAAACCAGAAGTACAGGAGTGCAGGAGCTGCTAACAGACAGGCTCGCCATCACTGAGCCCTGTACAATTTGCTACCACCTAGTTCTGGTTTTGCAAAGCCGGCAAAGCAGCAGCCAGAAAACATACCACCCTGCCGTAATCATTTGTACTCCTGACGTTCAAGCCAACTCGCTTGCAGGCCTGGTGCAGGGTCTCTTGGCAGGCAGGAGAGCTCTCCCACATGGCAAAGGGCTTCTCAGAGCAGTCCTGGCTACCCGAGGTCGCTGGCATAATGCAAGCACGGTTTTCAAAGGGGGCAGAGACACCTTGAATGCCAGCCTGTGTGTTGGCTTACGAAGGGGAGTCGTGGTCAGCTCTGAATGGCCGGTCGTTGTTCATCTCTAACATCAGCATCTGCAGTACCTGTAAACCTGACACAAACCTCTCTGCCTCCAGGCGTTAACAGTTATTATTTATAATCTTTCCAAACTGAAAAACGAAAAAAACAACCCACAGAGCCAGCACTGTGTCCCAACGCCCAGCTGAAAGCAGGTGTGCAGTAAAGCAGATGGGAAGTCCCTAGGACTGATCCCCTCCAGGCTGCAGGGGAGGGAACGCTCGACAGAAAATGCTGCTTCGATGCTGAAATCCCCAAATCTGCCTGCACCCTGGTTATACAACAGCATTACACAACGTGGCATTTTAGCAGATTACATAAGAAGGGCTGGGCACACCTCGAAACCCCAGAGCCAGCGTGCGTGCTGGAACAGCAAACCCTCTGCTCGCAAACCCGTTCCCCCGCCGGGCCGCCCCTGCCCAGCCCCTCGGCCGTGTCCTGCAGGAGGAAGGCATGCGGAACCCGTGCCGCAGAGCGCACCTGGGTGCCGGGAGGCAGCGCGCTCCCAGCGCCTGCGGAGCGGAGGCCATCCAGGCGAGCTCCACACGCTCGGTCCCCCAGGAGGGTAAGGATGTGCCTGAGGTGCCCCTGAGCGCCTCTCCTCCATCTGCAGGGCCCCAGCACTGCACGGGACCGGGGCAGGCATGTGCTGCGCAAGGGGTTCGAGAGGAGCTGGGAAATGAACCCCTGGGCCTGGCTGCGGGGTGCCCACCAAGCGCCGCAGCCCCGAAGAGGACGCCCGCTGCTGTGCTGCCGTCCTCAGGAAGCGCGGGCCTGGAGCCCACTCCCCGGCGAGGCTTCGGGTGCTCATGCGGCACAGGTCAGCCCCCCAGCAGCGGCAGCTCAGCCGGCAGAGAGCACAATAACCTGTCTTGGTGAGCATCTGTGCAGCTCGTGATGCTCATCCACGACATCCCATAGTCACTATGCACCACCTTCGTTCTCTTACAAATGAGGTCTCCTTCTTCCTGTTTTCAAATAAATGTTTCCAGAAATGTGAACAGGAAGAAGCTGAGCAGTTACATAGCCAACAGAAAGATGTGGAAGATCGGGCAGCAGAAGTTCACAGCTTAAAGAGTACCTGCGCGGGATTTAAAGGAGTGAGGTATGTGCACATGTGAGGGAGAGGTAGAACAAGCCTGCCACCACCTCACTCGGATGAACAACATGGACTAATTATGCTGCTCACGTTATCTAGTCTCTGAAAAGGTCCTTCTTTATCCCAGACTCAGGCCCTGTCCTACGTGTAATAAAAGATAAACATTTCCCAACTTGCCAAGTACTCTCTTTAACTGATAATCATTTCCTGAAGTTGCTGATCTTGATTCCTACTTTAGTAAGTTTCTGCCTACTAGAACTTAGCAAATACCACCACCACATACTGAAATACATCCCCAGTCCCAGGGTTGGGAGCTCCTTCTCACTGGACAAAAATAAATAAATAAATAAAAACGCTTCAACTCCTAGAGAATTTAATGTTATTTTGTTACAGAATAGCTGGAAGGGTGAGCAGTGGTTTGACGTAATCTGTAAATTTCAGTCCCTGTTACAGAAGACAGCGCTGTGTTCACCAGCAATTTATAATTTCCACTCTGAGCTGCTACAGAAATGAGAAGCACTGAAAGGTGCTGCTATACAAGAGGTTTGAAATTCTAGTCTCTGTTTCAACAAAACCCATTCAGTACATCCCAATGTGTCAAAAACCAAGTATCTACCACACCACACGGCACACAGAGGGGAGGCTGCTGGAAAGTTGAGAATTGAGCTTCTCCACAGGTGCTAACCTGCATTTTCTGCACCTGAGTAAGATGCCTGCAGCCTGAGCAAGGATTTACAACAGGGGTAGGCTTCGGAGTCCCTTCACTCCTGAAGGAAGTGCAAGGAAATAAAAGAGCAATTGCATTAGTCAGTCATCAGAAGTTCAGAGTTTCTGCTTGGTTTCAGATGACTGTAGGTACAAAAATTGCTTAGCTGCTTGACTGCAGCCAGTGGTATCTGCACGAGGCAGGAAGGAGTCCCCTTTCCAATGTGCTACATGCACCACATATGGTTTAATAATTGAGCAACCACACAGAAACATTACAGAAATATGTTGTTTCCCGGTAACCACCAAGAGAAGCTTCAGGCAATTACGATAAGGTTTTTACCCCAAGCTCTCCCTTCTCCCCGACGTGCCGGGCAGGTACCAGCACATAGCAGTGACTCACCCTGGGCTTTGCTCTGCTCCAGGAACTTTGTTGGCTGTGCTCAGGGTGGGTAGAAAGAAACAAACACCTGGAGGTTGGCAGCATACCTGTGGAGGTCTTCCCCCTGTCTTCTGGACTGACATTAGCACAGCTGCATTGCTACTGAAAACTAACCCACCCCCCAATATCACATTTGTCTTTTTCCCAGCTGTAACGCATTGGCAGACCACTCCCTTCTCCTTGCAACACCATTAACCAAAGGCTGCAACTCAGACTAAGACTGATCATTGAAAACCTCTGCTAATGCCCTCCCTTCAGCTTCCTTGTGCCACCCTCCGCGCTGCTCCTGGTGAGCGTACAGCTTCAGCCACATCACTATTCCTAATTTAATTCTTCTCTCGTGTAACAACTTCAGAAAGGCCACTGCAAAGTGCTTCAACAAAAGTACAGTAGCCAAACCCAGCTCCTGTTAGCCTCATTTCCTATCCTCCCCCCAAATATAAATTTTATACTTGAAACTTCTAAACTTATCTGAAAATAATGATAACTGACAGATGCTGGGTTAAATAGGCCACAGTTTTTCCCTCGGGCCTAATTTAGACCAGATATCAAAATGATATAAAATATCATTGCTTGCCTTCACTCCATCAGGACATCTGCAGACAGACCAATATTAACTCTTTCCTAGGATGGTTTTGTTTGCACCATCATCTTAGAAGAAAAAGCATGTTTTATCTGACCTCCTCCTGCTCTAAAACTCAAACTCTAGTGGGGTTCAGGTGCTCCTCAGCAAAGACACTGAAGGTAGGAGCTTAGCTTAGCACCAGGTATTGAGGAAGACATGCAGATCTGAATTTTCAAAGATAACCAAGCACCTTCTAGCAACACTGTTGAGTTGAGATATTCAGCGTATGGTGGGTTGGGAGCCAACAAATAGCCAATGGCAGGAATGACACAGAACTGTAGAAAGGTTTCAAAATAACAAGGAAGGGGAAAATGGGATATTTTACATACCTTTTCAAGACAGATGTTTGATCATTACACTTTCTAAAAGCAAACACCTCAATTAGTGAGTCTGGAGCTAAACTAGCTTGCATCACTATGCTTCAGGAGTGGGCACTTGTTTCAGGTAGCTAATACCTTGTGTTCCACTATCCAAGTTTTAATTTTATTCCTTCACTATGCATCGGATTCAAAAGCACACTGGATGTAAGCTGATGCTGGACACGTGGCAGTCTGGCAGCCTTAAGACAAAATCCAGAACTGCTCTGTTCTTATCAGCGAAGAGCTGACACTCATATGTCTGGTGGGTTTCCTTTCGACTTATTAGAATTAGACGTATAAAAGCTGTCTTCAGAAATGGGTAAATAGCCTGCCTCTCTCCTTAATTTGGAGTCCATACAATTGCCTTTAACTAACACCTGGTTTGAAGTTAACCAGGAAGAGGCTCCAAGAAAAAAAGAAAAAAAAAATCAACCAACCAACAAACAAAAAGCAAACAAACAAACAAAAACATAAGATTCCAGCACCATTAACCCTCTTATTGCAGGTTCTATTGCAGGAAATACTGTAGGAATTTGCTATCAAAACAGTTTATCCCATATCATCTTTGTCAAGATGCTGGGCAAGGGAAAGAACGCTCACCTGAGCTCTAACAAAGGAGAAAAAACACTACTGAGATGCTGCACACTTTTGGTTGGCTTTAGACAGGATCAAGCAGTATATAAGTTCAGTGTAGACACCGTATGTGAAGAGGGATCACCGTTAGTGCAAAGATGCCGTAACAGAGACCCACAGATGGGAAATGAAGCCAATATAGTTCTGATGTTTCTACGAGGTTAAAAAAGCTAGGTTCCTCTCACTTTGTCTTATGTGCTACTTCTTATCAGAGAGAGACATTTTGAAAAACAGAAGCAAAATCTTTTTAAAATCCTCTAAATCCATTTTCTGAGCCCAAGAAATTCCAGCCCCCACCCATTGTTGCAGCCTAATTGCCCTTCTTGGGTGGCTGAGCCTGCAAGGCACACACGGCTAGTGGCAATGGCTCAGCTCTACAGACCCCTTTATGTCATGTTGCTCCGATAAGTTCTTGTGCTTGTCCTGCTGCACTTGCACCATGGAAGGGACGTGGCTACAGACTGGAGTGTTTCTTCATTTTACTGGAGCCCAGTGTGAAACAGCATGGAGGTCTACCTGAGGCCTGACCACCGTCTCCTTGAGGCGTGGAGGTGGAACACTAAGCTGGGCTTCAGTCCAGTTCCTCCAATTCACTTTGGGTGAGCTGACTGAAGGCCGCTGACTTCAGTGCAGTTACTCCAGGTTTATAACATCACCAGAGAAGTCAGAACGAAGAAGAGAAGTCTTACAAATGAGCATCCGTGGGTGTTAGGTGGATGCAAGCAGCATCTCTATCAATATGCACCAGCACGTTGACAGTACAGAAGTCAGATCTAATCTGTGGACACACATACAAGGCAGTCCAACGCGTGGCTGCATGGTCAGGCATTCATCTGTCTGACTTGGCAGAGCTAAAGTTGCAGGAGCAGTCCTCAGCTTAGCAGCCTCACGGCCTCATAACGATAACCCACCGGTATTACCGTGCACAGCAGAACAGGATTTTCACTTTTGTATTTAAAGGCCCATGCAGCTCAGACAACTTACAACATGTAATTAGAGACTGTATTTTAATGAATATGCACAAGGGGGCAGAGTCACAGTGGTGCACCTGAGGTTAAGTTTTGCATATCTTAACTCTTCAGTACTTAGCAGTGCAGTCTTGCTTCATTAACTTGACCTTCTGCATCTCATTTCCTAGGAGGCTTTTTGTTTTTGTTTCTTTTAAAAGAAAAATCTTACAGGAAAGTTTTGTCTCTAACAGGCACTCATGATAAGGTCCACGGGGCACCACCTGATCCCTAGCCCAGCTTCCTCCAGCGTGCACAAGCCAAGCGTGGCAGAGCTGCACGCAGCATCCCCATCCGGCACTGCCCCTGCCAGGGGCAGCAGCAAGTCCTATTCATTAATAAGACTGTCTAAAATGTCTAACTAAAAATCTTTGTGTTTAGTTGCTTATAAATTTGCCAAGGGTTAACTGATCAGACCCCAATTTTTCATGGCAAATACATCAGACTGACAATGTATTGATTTAAAAATTTAATTCAGAACTACTTGGTTATTTCTGAGAAATATTTCTAAGCAAAACTCTCCACCTCTCCCATTCTTTTCACTTTATAAATAATATTATGGGGTAAGAGCATATCTCTGTTTTGAAAAAAAAGATTCCATATCTGACAGGGCCAAGGATCCCTGGCAGGTTTAATATCAGCAATGGCATTTTTCTGCAATACCACGAAAAACTGCACAAACTTGACCTGTTAGTTTTCCAAAAAACTTTCTTTACCCATCCTCACAAGCTCTCAGATTTTAGCAGCTAACCTCCTCCAAGATCCACCCCACTTTTGACGTGCAAGGCAAAGGGCAGTAGGGCTTGCTCCGCAATTGCATCTTGCAAGCTCCTTGCTTGCAACATCGCTTCGTGAGCTGCTGGAAGCATCCCAAACACTATGTCCATGTCTGGGTCCTGACACATGTTGGCTGGGAAAGCACAGCCCTGTGCTGGTGCCTACTGCCCTGGCTAGGAAGCCATCCTGCTACCAGTGAGGAACACGAGCGAGGCCTGGTAAGACCAATTAGCCCAGAATAACTCAGAACAAAGAGACCGAGCTGTGGACTAGTTGCATGGCAAAGAGTGAGACCTGGGGAGGATACAAGAGAAGTGAGGGCAGGAGCAGAAGTCTGCTCTGCTCCCACCTCATCAGACCCCAGGGCAGTCCAGGGTGAGACCCCAAGTTTGTGTGTTCTCAGAAAATTCAGGGCAGAATCCAGAATCTGATAAATCTTCAGTTTTATTCTATTAAAGATACATATTCTGTTACAGAATAATCATATGATCGTGTCTTTTTTTTCCCCCCTTGCTGTATACAGTGCTCACTTTAAACATAGCCATATGCCGTATTACTTAATCCTTTTTCAGAATGGCCCAGGACCTATTTATTGCATACTTATTGACCCTTCCTCTTCTAAGACAGATAGTTTATTCCTGGGTATTTTTGTGGCTCTCAGCAATATAGAATCTGAGTCGTACAAGACCTAATTAATGTATTTAAAACTGGACAGCATGCTATTATTCCCATTTCAGATAAGAAGCCAACCACCAAGAGACTGAAGTCATGAACAGCCACTAATTTCAGACGTCCTATTTGCTGACAAAGCCCTGGTTGGCAGCACCTGAATAGCACCACACACCTGCCAGAGGCAAGCAGAGCAAGCCGCTCCCTGCTGCACCACCACACAAGCAAGTGCTGGAGGAGACTACAGCATGCTACAGCTTTGCTTTACTTCTCTTTCTTATTAAATGATTTTTTTGTAGAACAGTGACAAATGTGTTAGCAGCTGAACGTCCACTCACTGATCTGACTGATGCAGAAGTGCTAAACAGGCAAGAGTTATTCACTCTTTTTTGCAATCCAGAAATATAAATTATCAGGAAGCAGGTTTAAAACAAACTAACAAAGTACTTTTCCAAGTAGTGCATAATTAAGTGATTGTGCATGCTCCACTGCAGGATGCCGTAGTAGTCAAAACTACCATTGGGGTCAGAATTAAACCTGATAAATTTGTGCTCATCAGTCCACCAGTGCCAAGTTAATTGCTGGCCTGGGCAGTTCCTAACTGGTGCCTTCTCCTGAGCACCAGGAGTTGGGGCATAAAAATCAGAGGACAGTCTTGCATTAGCCCTATTTTCTACATGTACTCCAAACATCTGCTCATGGTGACCATTGATGCCAGGACATGACCTGATCTCATCTGGAGATTCTTGTCCACCCAGTCACCCATATATTCACCACCGAGCAAGATGCCCAGCTAACTTTCACCATCTTGACCAGTTTCAAGCACATGTTGATGACCTTCTGAATCTGTCCACCTTGGACTCTATCAGCTGGTAAATCTGTGATGTTGGCAGAGATTAAAAAATTATTTCTTCTAACTTTGGGCACATTGAGCCAAACAAACAGGTGGAGGGGAAGTTTTGCCCCCTAAAAACCTAACCATGGTATGTTCAACAAAACTTCAGCAAAGATGGTTACAGTGTAAGGGAGAAAGAGCCTTGGATTGTTTTGAAAACAGATTTGTTTACAAAGGTATCGCTGTTATACAGTTATGGCACTGAACAACACACAGGAGAGTGTGCCTCACCTCGTAGCAGCGTTGTTACAGCCACCTCCTGTCCATGCCTGCAGCCTTCAGAGCTCTCCAGCTTCAAGGGCCTGGAGCTCTTAAGGTCTCAAGGAAACCTACAGAGCTGGCCAAGACTGAAGAGAACACAATTGGTGTTTTATAGCAAAGCCAAATTCAAAGAAAATCAGTTCACCAATTTTCAAGTTATAAACATTTAAAACTCAGCCAGGGGACCGACCATCTGTACTCATAAAACTGTATTACACATTAAATGCTATGTTAAAAAGGCATTATTTCTACATTTGCAGAACTACATCCCAGATCTAAGGTTTCCTCCGCAACCTGAATTTAACCTTCTTGTTTGGTTGGACTGTAACAGACTTTGGTTACACGGCCAGGCTGTGTTTCCTCCAAGCAGCCGGGTGCAGGAAGCACTCTGGGTGCTGGAGCTGGCCTGGGAGTCAGACACAGGCTGGTGTATGCAGTTGTTGCTAAAATCCACGCTACCTGCTGCAGGAGCTGGAGGTGCACGGAAAGGAGAAAAGTGCTCGTTCAGTTAGAGAATGGCCACGTGCCCACACGGAGCTGAATTCGCCTTGTTCACCTCCTGCGAGTCGTGGTGCTATCCTGACACGGCCAGCCAGGGCTGAGAGCCCCTGGGGCTGTTGAGCAAGGGGCAGCTGTTGGCTGAAGTGGGCCGGGAAGCGTGCCATGGACTGAGCAGGCTCGCCCAAACCCTGCAGAAAAGCCAGGTTGGACAGATCCCACGGCACACCAGACACACATCGCAGAGCTGCACAGAAACCCCACGTCTTGGGGCACAGGCCAAGTCCTGACCAGTCACACCACATCGGAGCCCAGGCTGCTTCTGTATGTAAGCTATTTTGTGGGAAGGGAGAGCAGATATGCCACAGAAGAAGGATTGCTCCAGCCTGTGGGCAGACAAGGAGTGCTTATACCAAGGGTTTTTTTCCTACTTTAAAGCACAGGAGGGGCGTAGTACCCACTTGCTAGATAGAGTCAAAGTTTGCCCATGCAGAGATGTCGTGTTAAAGAGCTTAAAGTGTCTCAGAGCACCCAACAGATACGGTCTTTTAACTCACATTAGTAATAAAACTACTTTGAGATTTGGGGAAGAAGCAGCTTACTGGTGTTGTCAAGCCATTTCACCATGTCCCTGCAACAGTGCAAGATAAACTCTGGTGCCGCAGTGAAGCACAGCCCGCCCCGAGGCACCGTGTGGGAAACACCACTGAGCGGAGGGGAAAGGCAACAGAGAGATCAACTGCCCCCAGGTCGTCCAGCCTCCTGCAGAAGGTTGCTGGGATTCCCAACATCCACAAACACAGTTTGCCATCCTTCAGAGAAGAAGTACAGTTTTTCTGAAGAGGTATTAGCTGCAACCAGTTACCATGGTGGGAACTGCAGGGCACAGGGCACTTGCTCCGCTCCCCAGCCTCGTGCCACGTCCCTGGGCTCTGAGCAGGGCGTGCTGAAGGGTGACACAAAGCCAACAGGAGACAGACCGTGGTCCTGAATGAAGGGCACTGCTGCCAAGCTCCTTCCCAGCAGGAGAGCTGGGGGCCCGGATTTGTATTTCCTGCCTGGCGAGGCAGAGGCTCAGGCTTCACTGAAGCACAAGGAATAAATCTCTCCTGCAAAATGAAGCACTGCGCACTGCACAGTGGGATGTGCCACCGAGCTGACACATCACCACCAGCCTCTCAGACAGCACGTCCATATGGCAGGCCAGCAGCACGCGTGTTATTTCACTCGCATTTCCCTATAGTTTCGATATTATACCAGGAGCTGCAGCAAAGCCGTTTAATGCCTGGGCTAATCACGTATCAGGATTGCGGTGAGAGGATTTCCCCAACAGCAGTATGAGCAGAGATGAGATGCCCATTACCCACTAACCAGGTTCAGTGGGACGCAACCCAGAGACAGCTGAGCGGGACCCTTGCCTTGCCATCGCCGGTGTGCCGAGGGGCACCCCCACACCCACTGCCCTGCCTCGCACACGCCATGCAGGGACCAGTCCTCAACAGGCCAGAGCAACGCACACCTCGCCCTTCCCTGCCCCTGCTGCTTCTCCCCCGATGCGCACTCACCCCGTGGCAGGACGGCCCTGCTGTGCCCTGGGCCGGGGGGGCAGAGCTCCCTGCTGCCCTCCCCCAGCCTAAGCCAAGCAGCCCCATCCCGGGCTCCCATCGCGCTCGGGTGAGACCGCCGAGCCATCTCTTCTCCCGGCTGAGTGGTCTCTCCTCTGTGAGTAGACAGAAGAAGGCAACAAACTGTTTCACTTTTACTATTTGTATTTGACCTTTTTATATTGTTTGCTTTTTCCAGCATTATCTCTTAAGAACATGACTCCGATGATTTATAACAAAAGAATATCTCTATACTGGGTGCCTTGCAAGACCTCTCTCCTGCTGCTTTAGAGTGATTTACTTTTGGATTAGCCTCTGATAGAGAAGGGCTCGGCTGACGATTTGCCCTCGTATATCAAAAGGGAAATCCTTAAGACATCACTATAAAACAGCAGGAAAGAGCACCTGCCTGACTCATAAACTTATATGATGTGGTTTAGTCAGATAGGCCATCTGCTTCTCTTACATACCCATATGTCCTTTGCTGTTCCCTGCTACCTCACAGTTAACTTCAGTGATTTTCTTCTTCACTTCTGCAAAGCTAAAATAAAAAGAAATGAATCGAATGAGAGTTTCATGCAGATGGAACAAGTGGCCACTGTCTCTGCCTCCTTCCTGATGCAATAAATAATGACAGTGAAGATGAGGAAACACATATCGTCTATTAGACCCATGTTATAAACTTAATGTGCCAAATCCTGCTATAGCATATGACTTGGCCAACTCAGGTGAGGAGAGAAAAGACCCACTCCTCACATGCATCCTCACCAATCCCAGACACTTGCAGCAGGAGCAGGGTACGTCCCGCAGCACACTGGAGTCTCTGCTCTGAGGCAGACGAAAGGTTGTCCAGCCAGGATTTGCCTCATCCATGGCCCATCCCAATGCTCAGGGGAAAAATACAAAAAGTTGAACCCCGGAGATTGCCCCTTTTCCTGGGATAGGAAAAATCTGCCTCGTGACTACCTTTTTAGGGATTTACTGAGCCAAACCTTGTATCAAACCATCATCAACAATAACCACTAATGGACTTTTCTTCCATGAATTTGCCCATTTTCCTTTTCTACTTTGGCTTCAACAACAACTTGTAACAGTTAGCTTCAATAACATAGTTAAACACCATGTTATAAAAGGTACTTTTGTTTTACACCTGCTGACTAACTTCATTACATACTTATGCTTCAATTTGTGACTGCATAAGCAAGTACTCAGCTTCAGATATCCACACAGGAACTGTCATTCAGCTGGTGATTCAAGGGAAGACAAGGAAATGGTCCTGACCTTTCTATTTGGACGTCTCTAAGAAAAATCCACCACAATAGACACAAGGATCTTGTCATTACAGGAGGTCCCAAACTCTTTCTCATTTCTATTACATCAGGTTAAAAAAAAAAAAACATTAACCAAAGCAAATGGATAAAACTCTTAATTTACCTAAAGGCTTCACCTTAAGCCTTCATCAGGAGCAAGCTCTGGCTCAGCTCAGAGGCCCATCCTCCGAGGCTCTGTGCCTGCAGCTCACGCACACTGGGGCACAGCTCACGGCACAGGGGCTTTCTGGTCCCCAGTGCCACTCTGAGCGGGACAGACGCACCAGCAGCCGGCTGGAAGTGGGACTGTGCTCACAGAAATGGGCTGAGCTGTGGAAACATGGCTTCAGGGTTTCCAGGAGGTGGACGATGGGTCGCAAGCTTCAGCTCACAATTCCCTTGGCACGTGAGAATAACGGGTTCAGCTCCAGTACGCCACTCGCCAGCACACTGCGCACCAGCACTCACTGCCTGGGGCTGAGAAAGGTACAGGAGCAGCGGGATGGGACCTCCCCGTCTTCCCTGCGGCCAGCGCTGGGTCCACGGAACTGCTGGGGAGAAGATGCCTTGAGATACGCACACAGGAATCGGTGAACACCTTGGGACTCCACCAACCACCCTGCACAACGATGCAGAAGTTCAGAGAGGGAACGGAGGTGAGCTGGACTTGTGCACCACTGTCCAGTTGATTCATACTGCACCCCATGCAGTAATTTCAAGTTATAAATCCATTAGAAGCAATCATCTTCAGTTGACAGGTAATGCATAGCCAGCAAAAAAGACAGACCTCCCCAAACGGGCCGTCTGCTCTGCCCTGGCCTAGGCAGGATCCAATGAGCTTTTCAGCCCGTGTCTCCAGAGGGTCTGCTCCCGGACAACCCACAAACTGCCCCGGGAAGTGGCCACAGGGGCCAGCTGGAGCCACGGGCAGAGCAAGGACGGCATGCCTGCACCCCACGGCCAGGCAGGGCAGTGCAGGGTGCTGCAGCTCGGGGAGAGCTCAATCAGCCCCCAAGCTCAGCGGGGATGGAAAGCCTCCTGACAGTTAAGATCCTTTATAATGTTTGTCTTGCTTTTTAATTTCTATAAAACAAGACTCTGGGAGCTCATTTTTTCCCTCTGCAACAGGGTAAAGCAAGCAGAGGTTTTTCTGTCTCTCTGGAGAGCTGCCTATAGCCTACCACAGAGTGGATAAAAACCTGCATAAAAAGACCACCCAAGGGACTGGGAAAAGTGGTCCCCACAGTAAAGAAAGCAGCATTTTGTTTAGAAAGGCTGAAGCGCAGACAATTACCCGAAGCAGAAAAACAACGGCATGAAACCTCCTGCTCTGCCTTCCCCTCGGAGAGCCCTTCCCCAACAGCATGCGCTAGGCTCACGCACCGTGCCACGTCCCAGGGAGACACCTGTACGGCAGGAGGTCCAGGGAGCGCACGCACGCACACACGTGCACGTGAGCGTGCCCACTTGCATATGTCCTTACAGAAAAACAGGGAGTGTCTTCGCACGGGAAGCAGTTCCCTGCCTGAACACTTTACATCGCTTCCCCCCTCAGAGACCCTAAATTATTGCTCGTTAACACTGTTGAGCAAATGACCTCAATCGAGCAGCTGATCTCTAAAGACATCCAGTTATTGCAACACTCGAGAGCAAGCTTACCAGAAACGTGTCCTCCCCCCATCTATTGCTAACAAACACCGACAACAATGGTCTTGCACAACAGTGAACGCAACGCCTTCCTGGGCACAGCGCCTCCGGTCCTGCCCTGAGCCCACGCCTGGCAGCGGCTTGTCCGTCCGTCCATCCGTCCGTCCGTCCTGCCAGAGAGGGGGCTGCGCGGAGCACCCTGTGGGCAGCAGGGCAGGGCCGGCAGGGGGGCACTCATTCAGCTCCTGCCAGTGTCCAAGGACATCCTGGAATTCAAAGAAATTAAAAGTGGAAAAGGCACCACATTAACCTCCTTAATTTTTCATTTCTGACACAGATTGTTTTCTCCTCGTTTCAAAGAATTTCAAGCTAATGTCTGGAGGGCAGAAAAAATCCATTTCCCAATACGCCTGCTGCAGCTTTTTCACCAATCGACTGCCCTTCCTGGTACAATCACTGGGACATTGATTTTTTTTCTTTTTTTTTTCTTTTTTTTTTTTTTGCTAGAGCATCATCCAAAAATCTATCGATGCAAACAGCATCCTTGAAAAAAAAAAAAAAGCCAGCAATCTAAGACAAGCTGCTTTCTCTACCCTATAACCCCAGTGCTGCAGAAAAAAATCTTTGCCCAGTACCTGTCCCAGCAGTATGGGCCTCGGCCCTGCAGCCCAGCTGGGACCAGATGCAGACCCATGCCATGCCCGTCGGCAGGCACATCTGCTTCTCTGCCAGGACGGTGCCTGGAGGAGGACATCCCGCACAGGAGCCATGTTCAGGAGACATGCCAGGGCCTCGTGGAATCATCGAAGCCGCTCCATGCTCCCCTGCTGCAAGCAGCAGACAGCACTGAAGGACAGCATCTGAGGAAGAAAAGTGCCTGGCCGGCCCGCAGAGCCCCCAGCTCAGTGCCTCCCTGCCCGCAGACACGCCAAGGGATGACTTTGCCTTCGCACCCCGCGCCACAGACTGCTCCTCGAGCTGCCCGCACAGGTGCCGAGCATCGGGGTCTTGCTTCGCTCCCCACTTCGACACAGGACAGCGGCAGGAAGGCAGACAGGCAGGCAAGGAGCTGGAGGTACGCACAGCACATGCTGCCCAAGGTTATATATACAATAGAGATGTGGTTCTGGTAAGCCTGGCAATAACTACCTTCTATTACTATGCTAAATAAACACTTCACTCAACAGTCTTGGCACTTATTAAGCACCTGGGAGAGAGACTGCCTCGTGTTGTCCAAAACACTCTTAATTACTGTTTAATCAAGATCTCTTCCCCTCTAGAAAAAAAAGAAAAAAAAAGAAAAAAAGAAAGGAAGCTAAACATTTGCATGTATTTTCCACTGCAATCACATTACACATCTCTGTGACAAGCAAATTCTTGGCAATGCTTTGAAAGAACGCACTGCCTGTGCAGGAGCATCGCAGCACAGTGTGCTAATCCAAATAGCCTTAGGTCTCCCCTTCTTTAGGTAAGGGAAGGAACCAGGAGGATTTCCTGGCACATGGACTAATGCTATCAAATGCTTCTTTTATTTGTTGTTGACACATGTATAACAGTTGAAGAATCGCTAAATAACCTTGTAATATCTTGATTTATGGATTATTCTTCCATACGAATAGCACATGGCAAGGACAGCATGTATTCAGTTCCACGTTCTCTCTCTGTTGGTACAGTAGCGTTTGACTCCCGCTATGAAGCACCCACAAATCCCAGGCAGCGCACAGCTGAGCTGCAGCGCTGTTCGGATGGGATGCCCAATCCCCCGCTGTCAGAGTGGGTGAATGTACGAAACGTTGTGTGGGCGTTCAGGCACAAATCTTTTTTAACAACTCCTGGAGCTGGATTTTCTCTGAGCAGCTCCTGCATGCAGACTTAGGAGCGTGCCCAGCAACTGCAGCCGCATTTCCAGAGGCCGAAGACCCGAGCACCTCTCTGTGACACGGGTATGCAGGGCCCAGCACAGCCCCTCTGTCCTGAGAACTCTCACTCAGCCTTCCTCTACTTTACACCTGGGTCGACTCAGCTTTTCCTTGTCATAAGGGGGATTTGTCTCGATTGATTTAACTAGCAGTCACAGTCAGACAGTGCTGGCAAAAATGATTTTGCATCTGAGTAGCATGAGGAAGAGGAGGGCCAAGGGAAGAGCATCACCGCGCTGCTTCATGCCATGGGGCCAGATCTCAAAAGGGCCAGACAGGGTTTGGCCTGCACTGCATGACCGGAAAAATCAGATAGATTTTTCTCTACCACAGCCAGAAATACAGATGTGGTCCAGGCAGCACAGGTCCGAAAGCCTGGAACAGCAGATGCCACAGGAACACGCCCCGCGAGCGTGCTCCCGGCAGCCAGGGCCTTGGCTGGCACCCTGTGTCCTGTGCCTGATGTGTCACGTTGACAAAGACCCAGGAATCGCTGGTGGTGATGGATCATCAATAGCACATGATTTTGCATTTTAACAATTGCTAATCTTCCTGCTAAACCCTGAATGTCAGGTTAAATCACCTAATGTGATCTTCTGAGAAAGGTAAAGCACAGTTCTATATTAACAGCAACTCAACCACAGTGGCTTGTAAAAATGATTCAAAGCAGCCCAGTTGCAATATTCTGATACAGGTGTTCACGCTTTGTAGAAAGAGAATATACACCCTGGAAAGTGGGCAAACTGGTCCTTAGGACCTTTCACACCGTGACCCAATTCAGAAGATCTAAAGTTCTTCACAAAGATAAATTCTGGGAAAAAGGCAAGAATTTTCGGAATAGCCGGACACAAGTTTGTTCATAAGCAAGCTGTGTGTATAAGGATCTCAAAGTACACATTAAACACTGATTCATTTATTCATTTTTATGAATGACTGAACTTCTTCCATTTCTCCTCCCCATCCATGGTACAAGGGCCATCCACGGACAGACAACAGGCAATTGGATAGGTGCACGTCTGAGTTCACGTGATAACTACCTGAACTGCAGTTGTAGGATTGAACTTAACAGCAGACTCCAGCTCCAAAGTATTGTTCAAATACTAAACTGAGCATGCTTTGGTCCTCAGATGCAAGCCAAACTAGTTCAAGATTATCTCTGTTCTCAACACGCTTACCAAATAGATCTCATGGTGAGCATGTGCTGACTCTCAACCTAGGGAACACGTCCAAGAAAAACAGCTGCTCGAGGCTTCACTGAGAACGAACACTGTGTGCTAAAGGAGTCCCCAGCCTGACATGGAGCTTGAAAACTGGCTAGGAGGTTTAAGTGGGGACAGATGAAAAACCAAAGCACACTCCCTCCTGTGCTGTCTCTGAAGGAAGCCCTGCATGGACACAAAGAAGAGGCTTGTAGCAGCCCGCAGCAAACCCAGCCTAGGACAGCGCTTTGCAGTTGCACATCAAGCTACTTCTGCTGTCTCTGCAGAAGCACTTCCTCAGCCCAGCCCCACACGCCTCATGTCCTGCAGCCTGCCAAAACACCTTGCATTAGCTGCGCAGTGCTGTACCTGCTGTACCTCCCGTGAGTGCCCTCCCTGCCTCGGCGCAGGGGATGACCCCCACCCGCAGCACAGGGGTGACACCGCCAGCCCCAGGCAGCAGAGCGGTGACTGCCCTCGGAGCATCCTCTTGCCTGGGCGCAGCTAGGACTGCACCGGGGGGCCGGAGGGGAGCCTGAGTCAGGCTAGAAACAAACCTGCTCATTAAAAACCTTCAAAGGGCTTAAAATTAACTTTCCTGGGGAATGGTAACATTTTTGTTGGAAAACAAAATAAAAACAAAACAAAACAAACAAACAAAAAGCATAAATCTTTCTTTCATAAACAGGGAGTGGAGCCAGGGGATCAGCGTGCCACAGCCAGGAAAAGCAACCCAGGCAACGGGTTAATGCCCTTCTCAGGCCTCTGGGTGAGGCTCTCTCCACTGCTGCTCTGTGAAGCTTTATCACCATGGGTAGAAACACACCAAGAGCAATGGGCTGGTTGCTGCTCTGCCATGTGAAAGTGACTTATGTCATGTTTCCAGCTGTGAAATTAGCATCTGAGTTTATCAATTTTCCCTTCCTCCCCTTCCAAAAATTCTTTTTCTCTAAGATTTTGAGAACCTACAGAAAAAACTACAGAAACCAGTTTGGGGTGCAGAACAGGAAGACCTGCAAGTATTTTTTGACAACTCAGATCTGGATAACTTCTAAAGATTACTAATTTTCATGTCCTCCTTCCTTTCCTCTGTCTGGGAGCACCAGACACCATGCAAACAGCCTTTCCTGGAGTATTTTTCCTGGCCCAGTAGGGCACCAAGGGTCTTCTGAAGAAGCTTTGAAAGCATTCAAATCTAGATTGTGACACCCTTACATCTCATCAGCATGCATGTCCCAGCCAAAAGCCAAAGACTGGTGTAGAAAACATACATACAATTCCTGCTGAACCCACCAGAGGATTACTCTGGGCCTGTTCAGTAACGTCCTAGCACAATAGTGTTGTAAGGCCCTTAATTATGCTGTGTTTGAGCAGCATTCCTTGGCCCAGTAAAGCACACCAGCAATATGAAGCATGAATGCTGGCCAAGCTTTGTTTTCCTGTTCCTGTCTCCTGAGCCCATAAGGAACATCTGGTTGCCTTCCTTCCACTGCAGAGGGTGGGCATGGGTGGGTCTCCACTGACAGCAGCAAAACTACAGCTAGCAGCACACCCCAAGCAGCCTATTGATCAACACAAGATGAAGGACGTGCTTGGAGAGGTGCCTGCAAGACTTTTGCCATGCTGGCAGCAGAGGCAAGGGACACAGAAATTAGGATCTGCGTGAATGTCAGCACTGCAAAGAAAACCAGGATAATGCTAGATAAAAGACATTTGACCATAGCTTGCTGTGAAAGTAGCCAACTGCTTCCTTGTCTCCCCAGACGAGAGCAGGAACTGAGGCATTTAGCTGTACGACACTTCCTGGTCTCTGCCAGGACGTGAGCATCCATTCAGAGGGGCTTTAACCACATTGCAGAAGGTCAGATGCAAGAAGGCACGAAACTGATTTGCATGGGCAGGCAGGACCATAAAACAGAAGTCAGCAACCCAACATTCTGCAGTCTGGGCTTGGTCTTAGGCGGGTTCAAGAGCTCTCTTTCACAAAATCTCCCCTGCCCGCTCCATCTCTCCCCCTCTCCCTCCCCCCGCTAAATATATATATAAATATGCCTGTCTACGCCACAGAGACCTGGCCCAGTTTCTGAGGGATATTCACCATGTGAGACTCGTGTCACCCACAGCAGGCAAGGATCCCCGTCTCGTACCAGGAGCACAGCACTCCCCTGCTTTCTGGGGGTTTATACTCCAGGCTCATTCCATCTCTTTGGGAATTAGGTAGATGCACCCTGGGGTAGACAAAGACAGCAAGAGCACACACAGTTCTGTGTCTCAGGGTTAAAATGACTTCTAGAAAAGGAAAGTGCTTGATCCCAGATTGTTTTCTTACAATAATCCACACGAAGTATCACTATATAGGCAGCTCGTCTGATTTGAAAGCCAGGGCATAATTCAGAGAAAGGTTTCAGGACTACGAATTCTTGGTGGGAGACAACAAGTCCCAGAGAGGTTTGGTACTTCAGATACACGCCTGTCCTTCACGTTTTCTGTTGAAGAACAGACGTGGGTCCCATGCCACACTGGTTCTTGCAGGTCACATCCGTAGGAACCCAGTTCTCCCAAGCCTGTACAGCCACTGCAACTGGGATTTGGTAGGCAAATGCCACAGCCTGTCTCCTGGGTGTGCCATGCTTGGTGCAGAGGTCTCACCCCCTGCCCTGTGCTCAGGGCGTGATGGAAAGGCACTGACACGGTATGCCTGGTCACCAAGCCCCAAGTCCTCAGGGGCAAGGGCCAGCAAGTGTCACACCGGCTGCAGGCTCAGCAGCTCCATGCAGCTGAGAGTCCAGCACAGAGGGAAGCCTGGATTAGCTCCTGGCACTGTAGGAGGTGCGATAATAGCAGAAGCAGAGCAGCAGGCAGCAATTGTGGAGCTTGAGCAAAATCCCTTGTTTTCACTGGCTAGTTCTGGTTTCATGTTTCTGATCTTTTAAACATCAGGCACTCCCCAGGCCTGGCCAACAGCTCCCTAATGCAGCAGTCTTAACTCTCTGCCAGTAGCCTGGCCCGTGCCAATAGGTTTCCAGCAAACTGCCAGCTCCAGGCTGGAAACGGAGGCTCAAACCCCACTGCATATTGACTGGCAGCATCCCACAATAGCAGGAACAGCTGGGCTCAGCTCCCTGGAGGAAAGCAGCACCAGCTCATTCTACTCCGGCCAAGGCTCACAACAGCAAAGCTACTTTTCTGAGCCTATCTCTGTAAAGGGGAGACACGAGGGCAGCACAAACCAGCGCCAGCCACGGGTGCTAACATGTGCTCTACTTTCAATCCAGCCACTTAACCACACACTTTTTTCCTGGCTGTTAAGGTAGTCACTAATGCAGACCTGCCTGTCTCCTCTTCCAAAGGAGGAAAAAAGGGAGCTTGTGGAAAATAAAATCACCCTACACAGCCTGGAAAAAGCTGCGCATCATGACACTGCAGAAATGACAAGAGGTCATGCGGGCAGGTGAAGGGTTAACATGTGGAAGTCAATGCCCCTCTACCAGGCAGCCAATATTTCTATCAATAAATTATGCATCAGCATCTAGTAATAATGACCTAGCAGCCAGAGCTATTTAAAACAAACCAATCAATGATATTAACGTAATCCCCAGGAGAAAACAAGACACCGCGCGCAGAGCTGGGACAGGAGCAGATCAGGCCAAGGAGAGAAGGACCTTTGGCCAGGAGAGCACTCGGCCACGCTGGAAGGAAAGGTCCCGGTGCTGGAAGGACAGACAGGAGCTGCACGGGGGCCAAGAGCACAGAATAGAAACTGCCACCCCTCCTGCCCAGCCCTGCGCACGCCGCAGTCCTGGGAGGGGCTGGCACCGCTCGCGGCGCCTCAGCCCGTGGGCGGCCGCTGCTGCGATCTCTGCCCTCCTCCCGCAGCACCCCACGCGTCCCGCTGCTTTAGCCACTCAGCTCCTGGCTCCTGCAAGGGACACGGCTCTCCTCGGCATTTGATTGCATCCTACAGCTTCTCAAGCGATCTCTCGGTGAGAGAAACAAAGACCTCTGAAGAAACGGCAGCTGTCCGCTGGGCTGTAAGAACACACACGCTTTCAAACTGGAACCATTTTCTTTCCTTCTCCTGAAATATGTTTAAAGTTTGTGTCCCAGAGCTCCACACACCGTACGTGCACATCTCCAGCCATCACGGCTTCTGTAAACACACCCTGGGCACCCAAGGAGTGTATCAGACACCAGTGCTATCAAAATATAAGTGAACTGAGTGAGTGCTGAAGGCTTTGAGATAGGTTATCCGACAGGTTCTGAAAAAAAATTAATGGCTGGGTTTAAATGAAGTCAGTGCCGAGGGTACGGCAGAGGAAGTAGAGCAGTAACTCCTGCAGAGGAGCAGCAGTGTTCGTACCCAGCACGACGAAGGGAAGGCAGCAGCAGGTGAGCACAGGCAGATGAACGCTCCACACAGACCCAGAGTTTCAGGAGACGCATGACAACACCACAGGGTGGGAAGGCCAGGAGATAATGCTGGCCTGGCTTCAACCCTCCTTTTCATTTTTCCACTCCTCCAGAAAAAGACACCTGGCATCACAGGTGCTCGGCTAGGCAGAGGGATGCTGATAGCAGTCGGCTGGCTCGCAGGCGGCTGACGCGCACAGCCCGGTGAGCCCGGACACCGGCAGCAGCCAGGCAGGGCCCTGTCCAGGAGCTGCCCATCCCCGCAGGGATGTGCCCGCGCAGGGGGGCCTGGACCTGCCTGAAGCTGGGTGCCAGAGGGAGGGGGGACACCACAGCTCCGACCAGCCACAGCGGGAGCGCATGGACACAGCCGCCTTCACCACCGCCCGCCCTCGCTTCCGCTGCAGCTTGAGGAGCCCACGTGCAGCCAGGGCCTTGCCCTCGCCCACCCCGTGTCACCCTGGCACAGGGGCGTGCTAAGGGCCAGCATGGCAGGGTGACGAAGGCAGTGCGGGGCTGGAGAGGGCGGATCCGTACCTCCTGAACATCCCTCGGATGCCAGGAAGAGGATTCACTGTTTGCTCAGATCAGCACAGACATCCCTGACATTTACTGCAGCTAAACACTAAAAATCACATTTTTCACATTCACTGTATAAATAAAAACGTGCTTGGTTATTATTTGTTTTATCCTTTTCAGTAACTGGCCCCGATCTTTCACCCCACCTGACTGGCAGACAAGTATCACAGGGGACTCCTTTAAACATCTGGAAGAGCAATCGGTAGATAAGACCCAAACACAATCGCTTCCTGTGTCCTTGCACCAGCACTGCACTTGGTGTCCTGAGCAAACTCCCCGCGCAGGGACGCTGAGCTGTGCCGAGAGGACAGGCACCTCTGCGGCACTGCTGCTGACACAGGGGTTGTGCTGCTTGGAGATAAGGTAAGGAGCTCATGCTGAGAAGAAGGTACCCAGAAATTGATATTCCAGGATCCTGATCTACAATTCAAAAGGTGAAATAATTGGGGAAATTACCTTAGTTTGCACTATTTTCTTAGTTCTTGAAAGCTGCCAAACCTTTCGCCCTAACTGCTCAGCAACAGGACAGAGTTGGGCACGGCTTATCTATAATGAACATCTTTACAAAGCAATCTGAAGCAGAAGGGTTTAGTCTTGCTGTTGTAGACCTTTTGAAGACTGCCGGGTTCATAAATGTAAGAGAACATCCTGAAGGGCTTGCCAACAGCATCAAGCCAAATGAAATGGCAACACCCCAACAAGGGCGGCACCAGCACAGGGTGGAAGGGAGGCAAGTCCTAGGTCTCAGGCCCATTTTATCCGGGATACAAAGCTCATTAAGAGGAACATGGTAGAGGCAGGGGGCTGGATCTCTCATGGTTTCTTCTGATGCTCATAACTGATTGTGAAGCAGCTTTACCAGACTTTCGCTTTGACCAATTTATTCCTTTCCCCCCAGCGTAATTAAACAAAATAAGCTGCCAAGTAACCCTACACTATTGAGACAAGGCGCGCAGACATACAATCCTGTAATACTAAATCAGTGTGCGCAGCCCAGCGTTCAGAACACCCGCACATAATGACGTGCTCTTTGCAGCCGCGCTCCCACAAGCCACGCACAACGTGGCACTTGCATGCAGTGGGTCTGCCTGGCCGAACCGCGAGCGCGTGTGTGGCAGCACTGCCCCGGGACAGGCACCGCTCCCCTCCCTGCTCCCCTCCGCCCCTCCTGGCCCTGGCACCGAGCACCCCCAGGCCACACAGGGCACCCCGAGGGGCAGCAGTGGACGGAGGGGTGGGCATTGGACCCCTGCCCTGCCTTCACGGCCAGGCCTCAGGAGCATGGCTCCCACGCACAGACAATGGCTCATCGGCCGATATATATAACACACTTCATGTGCATTCTCCATATTAATAAATGGGGAAAGAAGGAACCATAAATCTATGAACTGCCAATTTGCACAGGACTAGGTCTTTTACTGGCTACGCACTAGCACCTTTTACAGCCCATTAATTACTTTCTCTAATAAAGTTTGACAAAATGATAACTTGCCCATGAAAAGTGTTGTAATAAATACATTTTCTCTAACTTTCAACTATTCTTGCATGTCTGGCTCATAAACCCTTTCCACGGTTCAGTAACTTAAGGCCTACCTGTATTTTTCAGCCAAAGAAGGAACCCTGCCCTGATGCTCCCATGGATGCCACCCAGGATGATGGCAAAAATGCTGTGCTAGTGAGCATGGTTTCACCTGCACACTGGCAGGAACTGGCCCTGGTCTGCTGCACATGGCCTCCACCAGCCTGAGCTGAGCAGTGGAGAGTGCCTCCTACTCCTCAAGCTGCATTTTTACTGCAGATTTGAGCTGCCACTTGCCTGGTGGGTTCTAGGTTCCCATAAAGCCTGCACCTGGGGCACCTCCCCATCCCTCAGGTCACACTGAAAATACCCATCAGCTCAAACACCAGCAATGCCCACAGCAGGGGTTACACCAGCTCAATCCACAGCAGCGCTCGCACAGGCCCACAGAAGGAAGGCAGTAAGACGGCTGCAGCACAAGGACCCCTCCTCTGAGCAAAGCACCGGGACACTCCCTGGAGCAGCTGCCAGGGCCCCAGGCATCCCTGATCTGAAGCGGGTCAGGTCTCAAAGCACCTCTCAGAGACCCGCTGGGCACCCTGCTCAGCCGTGCCTGCTGGCACCTGCACTGCGTCCTCATACTCTGTCTCCTTCTCAGAGCAGGGACCAAGAGGTGTCACATTTCCTTGCCTGATTCTTAGACTTCGGGTGCTCACTGCTTACTATATTTCTTTAGTTACACAATGCCATACACGAGCTCAGCAGAGAATACAAAGGCCAAAGCTGTTCTTTTCTAATAAAGAAACAGGAAGCAATAGCTATGTTTTAGACTCTCAATAATTCCAAATTATAAACTGTTTAAAGACTTTGTTATCCAGAGCGGCACTAGAAACATAACTCACCTTTGGATAGAGGAATTCAGATCCTGTTCTTACCAAGTCAGTCCTACGCATGCAAGCATCAGAGACGTGTGCCAGAGCCTAACAGTCACCACAGGTGGCAACGCCGCAGCCGGAGCAAGGGGCACGTCCTCACCGAGCCCCTCTGCCTGCCCTTCACCCAGCCTGAGGTGGCCCAGACCCAGAGCTCCTGCCTGTGGCTCTTGTCCGGCCCCCGGGGCCCACCCCGCACCTCCACGGGCTCTGAGCCCCGCTGCCAAGGACCAGATCAAATGCAGCCATTTCTAACACATGCGTGAGCGGGCTTGTGCCGTGCCGTAAGCTGGCTGCACGGACGCAGAGCTGCACTTGATGGCAGCTGAAGGTTTCTTTCCCTGTTTAATTAGTTGAGTGACTCTGCTTTGCCCAATAAAATCATCACCCCCCTCAGCAGTGCCATGCCGTGGAAATTTATGATCATAATTTAGAGGCTGAATTACCACTGTCAGTACCTGTGCCATATGAATTACTCAGTCATACGAAATTCAACTGCTGATTTTGCTGGGTTATATGAAGCAGGAACACATAGAGCCAGTGAAATAACGGAGGAGAAAGAATTATAGCTGGGGGAGTTACACAGGCTGTGCAAAACGTCCGGCACAGGGTACACCCGCCAAGGCCCCCCAGGGCTGCCCCTGCCCACGTGGCGATGGGGCTCCCTGCAGGAACCTCCTGAGCTGTGCCAGACGACCGGCTTGATCCTCTGCCCTCTGCTTCCACGCTGCAGCGTGGCAGCAGACCCTGCAGACAGGGCTCACGCCATGCGCTGCTCCACCACCATCGGGAGCAGGATCGGTCCTTAACGGAGAGTTAAGGAACTTCACCAGAGGCCTGTGTCTGCATAAAGACGTCCTTCCTTTTCTGAAAACAGGGCATGTGCTGTTATAAGACTTCTATGCCCACATATACACACGTTCGCCAGTCCAAGGTGCCAGCAGGCAGCCCAGGCACACTCAGCACAGTCCCCTCAGCTGGCTCAAGAGCAAAGCGCCTGTCTGCACAGTGCCAGGGACCTCAAACCCAAAGGTTTCCATCAAAGCATCAGCATTGACCTGACTTGCACAGATCTTAGAAGAGTCACTCAGCCGCTGGTCTACCCTACAGAATCCAACCAACATGAATTCCAGCCAGCTGAGTTGCGCTCGGTCCAAAACCTCACATCCCGGCCGTGTGCTCGAAGTGCGGCTTGAGTTATGTAGAGAGAACTAAGAACCTGAAGCCTTGCAACACCACAAACTGGAATTTAACATTAAACACCTAAATTAAAACCCCTTGACTTGAAAGCCTAAATATAAAGCAAGCTGATTTTGAAGTGATGACTTTAACAGTATGTCCAGTTTCCTGGATAGGCAGCCTGTCAGGATTTCTTATGCACAGGTGAAAATAGTAATGTGCATTTGTATATGGAGTGAGTGTTAAGCAACAACTGTAGAAAAAAGAAATCTATCAGTGAAAAAAGGGAGCACAAATGTTCTCAATTGTTTTCACTCGGACAGCTGAAGCTCTAAGTCAGAATGATAGAGATAGAGGATCTGTTTTCTCTCTCATTTACAGGCAAATTTACAGTGGGCAGCTTTGTGAAGGGAAGTAACTGAGCCAATTACCACAGAGAAAGCACAACACCGGCGTGGATGCTACCCGAAGGTTTGGTATTTCACCCTGCCTCTCCTGCAGCGAGCAGGAAGCTGCTGCCAGCTCCCGGCACGGCACGCTTGTCCCCTGCCCTCTGGTCTCCCCCGGAGGACATGGGATATTCAAACCTTTGTGCTTCTCGGGCAGAGCACACATCTGCTGAGGCAGGAGCTCCTGTGCCCCCGAAGTGGGCAGGAGAGCTCCTCTTCCACCCACAGGCACGTCCCTGAGCCTGGGACACTTCATTAAAACCCTGAGGGTCTTGGTATTGGCAAAATAATTTCCTTAAGGATTAGACACACGTAGTCTGATAACATGAACCAAGAGTAAAATCATACAGGGACCTTCCCCCTGAGACTGCAAGTGGTATTTGTTAGAGAGGCTCATTTACTATAGATCTCCTAGTGTCCATCCAAGACCCCTCTAATCATGGAATAAGAGTGCACATAAAAATTCACATGCACGATTTCGATCATGTGCATTTATCTGTAGAGATGGCCCTTTTTTGCCAAGATAATGTCAGAAACTCTACACAAATCATCACAATTTACACTCTCCTCCTCTTTAGTATAAGGCAGACTCTGCCAAATCAAGGGCTAATATATCACATTATTTCTAGTAATCCAAGGGCTGCCTCCTGCCACATGCTTTATGAAATACCTATGTCTTTGATTCATTGTATTCCTACCTCACCTTGTGGATAGAAAAGCTTTTCTCCCTTCTTGTACAACTTCCAGTTTTATTAACACACTGTGCACTGTGCTGCTTGGCAGACATCAGCTCTCTGCTTTTCAAGCTGGGATTAACCCCTCCTGTGCTAGCGCAGGGCCAAATGTGTTGCAGAAAGGGCTTGCCAAAATCTTCTTGTTATTTTTTATAATAGTTTTTTTTTTCTCCTTCCAGGGAATTGTGTGAACACACTTCCCCACTGCCACAAGCAATACAGTCTATTATGCATTTGAGAAAGCTGCAGAGGAAGCACCAGGAGGGTGTCCTATCTTCATGGCAGTGATCTTTGCTGCCATAGCTTGCATGCTGCAGCCCAACGCAGCCCAGCATGTCCCTCTTTACCTAGAAAGAGCCTATGGACCTCAGGACAGAAAACCCATCTGTTCTGGCTGTAGAGCACCAAACACGGTATCAGTCAGCTGTCACCAGAAACTTAATTATTTATGAAACTCCTTCTCTGGTTTACACATATACAGTTTGTGGAGTTGCTGCCACGAACCCAAAGATAAATACCAAGCAAGAGCAACTTTCAGGGAGTTGCACTGAAAAACAAGAACGAACCCAGCTGACCCAAGCTCCCAGACTCATGCTGGGAGCCCAGCAAACAGCTCCCAGACCCCACAGAGCATGCCACGGTTGGCCATGACTGTGGGTCAAGCAGGTCACTGCTGAGTGCCCCCTTCTGTGCTCTCTCCAGCCCATCTTCCTCAGACCTGCGACAGCCTCACGATGGATGGTTGCACCTGAAAGTGTTTGGGAATAGGATCTGACAGCCCCTAAGCCTTCCTCAGTAAGGTCTGCAGAAACAGTGCTGATCGTGCCGTAAAGCAGGGCCTGCTGTGAGGCTCAGCTAGGCCTTGGGATGGAGACCACTCAGTATTTCAGCTGTGCATTCCAGCATCACACAGTAGATCAAATATGCATTGGTAAATACCAGTTTTAGTGCATGAGTCCACAGAGAAGTTGTAAGGAGGGAAAGCAAATAGCAAACAGTATGCTCACTGCAGAATACAACTGCAATACAAAGCACGTCCTTCTCCCTGTCAGCGCCAGGATGACTAATTCCTCGCGAGGGTGCCAGTCACTGAAAAAAGATGCCCTTCTTCCACAACTTTGAAAACTGAAATAAAAGTTTAAGATCTTGCAGATCTCAGCAGCCCGCAGACCCAAATGCTCCTGGGCACCCTGTCCCATGCAGGCACACATGCCCTGCCTTGCTGCTCATGACAATTCGGTGCTCGCCCACCTTTGGCACCAGCACCCAGATGGTAATATAAGTTCCTGTTCATGGAACAGATGGTAATATAAGTTCCTGGCCAGGTATTTTGCACTCGTGTGCATTTTAGTCCAAGTTATAGAGAGCAGCTTAAGATTCTCTCAATGGAGACAGAATAATATCTAGCAGAACACAAGGGAGATACACCAAAACATAAGCCAGCAACGCCTTCTAAGGAAGGGCAGGGCTTACAAAATCAACCTGAATGGAAAGCATCCTCCAGTGCTGGCAAGCTCCCATCCCTCTGCCAGCTACGCTCATGACTCCTCTCCTAGGGATTTGCTGCCAAGAGCCCACGTGGGGCATGCGGTTACCTAAAGCTTTGCCAGTCCAGCTCCCCCAAGGTCTCACCGTCCCTTGTGAGGACTTGGCCACGTGGAGTTGTCAGACCAGACTGCTTCATCTGCTGCTATAAGCAGCAAGACTTGTTGCTTGTGCACACCTGGGTTTCAGATGGCCCAGGATCCAGGAAGAGCCCAATCACACAAGCACTCTTCAGCCCACCGGTTTCTTGCTGTCTCCTGGTTCCCTCTTAACTCATCGTGCCTGTGCTCAGCACCTGGGGTAGCCCAGAGGGTGGTCCCTGGCTGTGACCACAGCCTACAGCACACCTGCTCCCACCATGTGTGCTGAAAGCATCTGCATCTGCTTGCAGGGCCCTACCCAGCCACAGCCTGACACTGTCATCCTTTCAGCATGCCTGAAGTGTCTGGGAGTCTACAAAGGAGCTGTTTTACATATCAATAACAGAATACATGACAATGCAAACTGCAGGAGAACAGAGGGAAAAGATGTGAAGGCTGACCATCCCCAAAACAGACAAGGGAGGCTATGGCCAAATCCAAGGGAGGTAGGGAAATTAATCCTTCCTGTCCAGAACTCATGCTAGCACCCAGGCAGTCCCTCATCCTGGTAGACAACCAAGGCAGCACCCCTTCCAAGACGGAGGGTGAGGGCTCCTAGATGCGAAGCACGCAGAGAAGACAGCCCCAGAAGACTTTCTGTCCCTTGGCAGAGACTTACCCCACTGAAGAGTCTGTGCACCACCACATCCCTCCCCTTGCTGGCTCAGGAGTGCCCAGACATCACCCCCACGCCCACACACTCCCAGCTGTGCCCTGCACAGCAGAAATAGCACAGCACCACGCTCAATCCCATTTACCTGCCACCTTCTCCCCAGAGACGCGTGCTGGACACGGAGCCGGCAGAGCATCCCCTCCAGCTGTGCCCCCCTCCCGCAGTCCCACTGGACGCCAGCACCCCCCCGCACGCCGTGTCCCAGGCTGTGCTAAGCCAACGTCCAGAGACCAGCTCCACTGAGCCCAGCTGCACAGCACCAGCCCTGTGACAAAGGGAGATACGTGGGTGCAGGACTGACCCCAGAGATGCTGATGACCCTCTAGCTGGGGTGTTTCCATTCTTACAAGTAGTTTCAGGAACGGCCAAACCAGCTGCTGGTAACTTTCCTACAGCTTGCACCACGCCTCCCCTGCACCCTGCCCCCAGCACCCCCGTGCCCCCCATTTCGCCACAGACCCAGGGCTCACTTGTCCCACCCAGCGCAGGCAGAGGGCAGGCACACAGTGAGCCCCTGAACGTGCTGCACAAACCTTATCATCTCCCCGTCTTCCAGACCCTCTTCCTCAACAGGTCGAGTTGCAACCTGGCAACATGGCTCCCCAGTTATCAGGTGAAGAACAGACAGCATGCTCAGCGAGGCTTATTTCCTCAGGAAGCAAGGAAAAAAAAAAAAAAAAGCACTTTCCGTGACTATTCAACCTCCCCCCTTCCCCCCAGCAGGACCCTCCTTGCCGGGAAGGACTTCAAGGAAACCAGGACTGAGCCCAGCCGCTAAGAAACAGCTTTTACACCTTTTGCTCTTTCACAGATGTCTCAGGTCCCTTTCAGCTAAAAATCTTTAAATGCAAGTTCCTTTCTCGTCTTTCTAAAAGGGCCATAGACCCTTGGCTAACAGCTTGCTTGGGCGTTTTTTTCTTTTTCTTTTTTTTTTCAAAAGCACGAGCTTTTTGATCTAAATGCACTCTACCCATCCCCAGCCATGCAGCACCCCAGGGAGTGAGGGTGGCTGCTCTCAAGCTGGGTCCAACATAAAGGCACTTTTGGCCAGGAGGGCACAAGAAGGATGCACTTTGTCCACTTACAGTCTTTATCAAGGGAATAATTTCAGATTTTTTTGCAGATTAGAAAAAAGGAGATTTACTTTACAGGAAGCAAGTCCGGGGCCAAAATCTTCCCTTGTGTTTCACGTCCAGTAGCAAAGTCCCCACTGTTCATAATAATCTTCAGTGTAACTTCTGCTCCGCATCTCCTTTAATCACATCAGATATGGGAAAAGAAAAATGTCATTGTTCCTTGGCCATGAACAATGCCATTTGTGGAGCCCTGCAAAAGTGCAAGATGGATATAAAAAAAGGCGGGCTCTTGTTGCCCCATAATCTCTTCTACAAAATGACAAAAGAGGGTTTTGTATAGAGAAAATTGTCACATACAGAAACAAAACAAAAATAGAGCATGCGAGCTGGGACCACTTTTATCTGGAGAGGCACCACAGGGAGATATGCCAAATGTGATTCATTTGAACAAGTTTAGCCCTTGAAAGACAAGAGTGGGGCCGGCAGTTACGAATGAGGAGGTTATCCAGGAGGGTCAGGGGGATGGGGAGCACACAGGCCTGGCACAGCCAGGGAGGATCAGCGACCCTGAAGATGTGTCCTCCCTTATTACAGGAGCGAGGAGCTCTGTCATGAGAAGAGCTGGTGGAAACAACTGTTCTGGGGATGTGGGTGGGTTTTTTTTTTTTTTGGTTATTAATTGTTAGGTTAGCCTGTGCATTGGCTTGTTTACAATGGAGTAATTAAATATATAAGCAGATACAGAGGTTCTTGTTCTCCCATCCATAACGGGCAGCTAGCAACGATTAACTACATAACCCTTTGGGGAGACTCTTCCCCTACACCAGCACCTGAGCAAATACCCCTGAGCTGTTGAGCAGCTGTTTGCAAAGCAGCAAGAGGCTTTGGTAAAATATCATACAGGCGCTCACGTGTTTGGGACTGGTCCTCTTGCTCCCAAGGCTCTGCAGGTAGCAGAAAGACCCAGATCAATAGAACTGTGAGACCCTTTGAATGAAATCAATGCAGCTGAACAAGTGTACGAGTCCTGGTGTCATCACATTATTTATTCCCCAAAGTCCCTATCCCGCTTCAATCAGAAAGCGCACAAGTACATTCCCTCCCTTTGCTCTGCAGCATGCAAATAAATCAAAAGCTCAGGTTCTGCTTACCAGTCTACTACAGGATTATGAACTGCTGGCACCAAGAACTCTGCTAAATGTAACCAATTAGAAATGAGCAGAGATAACAGGAGGACGGTGGCACTCACCCAGAGAGCACGAAGACAGCATCCTTTTCTGCAAGCAGCTCCTCTTTTTGCACTTCTCACAGGTTCTTCTACTTCAGCACTCCACCACCTCCCCAGGATGTCACTGTGTTCATTGACATCTTTTAAGCCATTGTTATACAGTTTATTAAGTGTT
The DNA here is from genome assembly GCF_964211835.1 of Anser anser. Lineage (NCBI taxonomy): Eukaryota > Metazoa > Chordata > Aves > Anseriformes > Anatidae > Anser > Anser anser. The sequence continues at coordinate 635,752 of NC_139739.1, read as the reverse complement.
TTAAGAGATGGAATTTGTGCCCCAGGAGAATGAGCTGCAGAGAAAGAACTCCACAGTCCTGGTGGCCTTGCAGCACCAGCCAAATGTCACATCCAGGCCCAGCAGGCAGCTGCCTGGAAGCAACCAGGGCTGTCCCCCCCCGTGCTTCCAAAGAATGGGTGAGAGATGGGCAGAGCTCCACAGCTGTGCTGCCGGCCCTCCTTGGAGGGACCAGAACTGAGCTGCAGCACCAATAAAACTGTAGGGCACGATGGCCACTGGGCCTGCACGGCCGAGTTGTCTCTGGAGCAGGACGGGGAGGACGCACACGAGGGGCTGCTGCCCGGCTCCCAGCAGCTCCCTAAGCCCATGGCGGGAGGGAGCAGGCCCTGCTCCCCCTCAGCACCCCATGCGGCTTCTGAAGGCACCGACCTTGCAGGAGCACCACAGCTGCCGCCAGCTGGGCCAGGTGCTGGGCAACGCTTTACTCCCACCGCCGGTGCTGCCCTTCTCAGGGCAGCGTCCCCCAGCCATGGGCCCAGGCAGGCAGCCGCTCGCCGCACCCTGCACTGGGACAGGGAGCCTGGCCAGGGAGGGACAATGCCTGCCCGCTGTGGGAGCAGCTGCCGACAGTCCCAGGGCAGGAATCACACATTTGTATTCTCCATGTGAGAGACCATTTGCCTGAAGGGGAGCCAGGGCTGGGAGGGGACCAGAGAGCCTGCTGCTGCGCCGTGTCTCCGGGGAACGCGTGTCACCCGCGCCCGCACAAAGCCCAGACCAGAGACGCCAGCGGGCAGCCGGCATCGGCACAGGCTGCCCCTGCCCTTCCCACCCACTCCTGGGCCAGCTCAGGCCCGCAGCACGGTAGCAGCACCGTGGCTGGGGGATCGCCAGTCCTGCCCCATGGCGCGACTGCCTGTCCTGAAACCCGCAGCCCCAGTGGTCGCGCATGCCCTGCCCAGCGCCTTCCGCTACAGCCTGGTTTCTCCTTTACTCCAGGTTCCAGCCACGGTGGGAGACACTTGCTGGAGGAGTCCCGCAGGCGAGGTCATGGTAAGGGCAGCAGATTGCTTCTGCACCTCCAGATCTGCAGAGGCAGAGCAAGAGGTACCACTGCGATCTAGCAAGAGGAGCAGCCCTCCCTGGCTGTCTTTGCTCTCATCCACAACAGCGCAGTGCATGCAAAGATGGGACCTTTGGGGCTCCTTGGTGTATTCAGAAGGGCGGACACAGACCAATTCCGCATCAGCCCTGGTCTGATGCTCCTCCCCGGGCAGCCCCGAGCCAGGCACTGCAGGGGCAGTGAGGAGCAGAGGAGACTCCACAGCACTGGCTCCATGGGCAGAAACTGAGAACTCAGAAACAGTCCCAGTCTGGAGATACTTCAGGAGTCCAGAAATATCTGCAGGGTCTTCCCTTGCTCTGCCTTTACATATGTTAAAATTCAGCTCAAGTGACTTACTGTATAATCATTAAACTAAACCACAAATATTTTTTTAAATCCAGCAATGCTAGGAGGCCAATTTTCAACAATTGTGTGCTGCATGCATGATCCATAAGCAGACTGCCACATGAAGGCCCTTCCACCAGCCCTGGCAGCTCACAGCTCACGCAAGGCTGTTGAAGCAAGCCACCGGGGCTGGGGTGAGGGATGCGACCCCCTGGCACTTCCGCACTGCTCCGCGCTCCCTCTGTCAGCTCGGACCTTCCTCACCCCACCGGGAGCCTGGCTGGCTGCAAGCACCCCCAGGCCTCTGGCAGTGGAGAAACCTCCTGCAAACATTACTTGCTACCAAGGACCATCATCAACCAAAAACATCCTTCACAGCTTGCACAACATAAATAAAAAGGTTTCTGTGTACTTCCATGCAGGTTTTAAACTCATTGCCTGAAGGCTCTGAAGGTGACTCATGTCTCCATACGTTCTGTACAAGCAGCAGCACACATACTCTTTACACGCATTTGCTTTTTCCAAGTTAATCCGTGCTCCCATCCATAAAGAAATGACAACTGTCCCATTAGCTGCCTTCATCTGATCAAGCCAAAACTGCAGTTAAAAGACACATCACAAATTAGGTTATTTAGGATCCTTAACCAATGCTATTAACTAAATCCCTAACACTGTTAATTATGTTTTTTATCACCAACTTAAGAAGAGACACTATTGATCTTGCCCCTACAATGCAAATTACGAAGAAATGACCAGAACGGAAAACCAAACACCCACAAAGGAGACTTCTCCTGCTGGTAGCAGGGAGGGCTGCCTGGGCCCTGTGCTCAGCGCATGAGGTGCTGGGGTTGTCCCTCCACACACCCAGAGGAACAGAGCCAAGGAAGGGAAGGCGAGGAAACAGCCGGGGTCAGCCAAGGAAATAATTTCAAATAAAAGGACCAATTAGAAAAGCGCAGTAACTACATGTCAGTTCCGTTAAACCACAAGCTACGTTCCCACAGCCTCTGCCCGCTGCTGGAACCCAGCTGAACACGCAGGTCTCTTGTCTCACTTCAGCACAGTAACCCCCTGCCATAAGTCTCTGTAAGAAAGTCTGCATGTTGCCATTTTTTATTTGGGCAATGAAGCGGAGGGCTAAGGAGCAATATATTTTTTAGCTGTGGTTATAGGTTGGAATTAATGATCTTCCCACAAGTGCTGAGCTAACTTGAGGTACAGGCAGCATTTTCTATTACCTTATTGAGAAAAATATCACAGAAAACATTACTTTTAAGCACACATTGCAGGCAGATAGTCTGGGAATACCACAAAAACTCTCTAATCAGGTCAGAAAAGTTTCAAAGTTTAATTCAAAAGCAGGAACAAAAGTTTCCTCTTAAGCAGCACGAATCCCCTTGCTGCCCCTCTGCGCCCCTTTTAGTGCTCAGCAGCACCCTCAGGGTGGGCAGATGGCTGCACAGGCAAGGTCAGCGCTGCCTTTGCTCTGCTTTGGGCCTTTTGCAGCTCTGCACGACACCAGGGTGAGGATCAGTGCCTGGCTCTCACCGGCACCTGCCAGGAGCTGTGGTCAGCCCTAAAACCTAACGCTCGTTTTCATGTCATTTGCTCCGGTAGGAGAAGGCATTCTTTGTGACTAGTTCTGTCAAAGCCTTGTGCACATCGATCTCATTACAGCCAGAAAGCTCGTTTAGACTTTCGACAACAAGGGGAAATGAACTGTGATTCCAAGCACAGCCCATCAAGAGATCACGAATCCTCTTACTCTGAGCATACAGTTCATATTACATACAAGCAAGAAATCTATCAAGTCACTTCAATTAATTCCCCTCCTCCAGCACATTTGCCTGCAAATTGGAAAGGTCACACCCTCCTGCGAGGAAGTGCTGTCTGTTCATCTGCTCCCTTTTCCCAGCACTTTCAGCTGAGGATCTTGGAAATCACCAGGTTATGGATACACCAGTAAAAGGCAGAGAAGGCCTCCTTAGCCACAGCACCAGACCAATCTTCTCCTGCCCTGTCAAGGCCCAGGGTGTTTACGCAGTGAGATCAGCGATGCCTTTTATCAAGGATGAACAGCTCACTGATTTGCAAGCATCTCAAGTGCTGCCCGGCACAAAGCTGTAGACAGCAGCTGCCGCTTTTCTGGAGAGCAGGCACCGCTCAGCAGCCCGTGGGCTGATCCAGCCTCTCCTGCACACAGCTCCCTGCAGCCCGGTCAGCTCGCGCCGCGGCTCACACTGGGTCCGCGAGCAGCAGCCACCGGTCACAGTGATGGGGCACACAGCTCTACCACTGCCTTGGCCGCAGGGATGTGCCAGCTCAGCATGTGCAGCCCTTCCCGTGTGCCAGGAGCGAGACGCAGCATTTGCCACCTTTGGGCAGCTAGCAAACAAGCCTGTGTACAATGATTGCATGCTGCAGAACTGTCCTGGTGATAGAGCAAAATGTTATTTTCACAGCAGTCCCAATCCCTTCCGCTGCAAGTGTTTAAAACTGCTGTTTGACACCTCAGTAGGAAGGTAACAAAATTGTGTTAGTTTGTCTTTTAGAGCATATCCCAGTCAAGCTGTTATTTCTTTTCACTGAAGAGGCACTCAGACGGGCAAGGTGCCAGAAATAATTAGACCACAGGATGCTGTAATCCCCATAGAAATAGCTCATCCATTTTTGTCTACTCAGATATTCCTGGGCCCCGGGGGCACACCTACCAGAGGACAAAGTGCGGCCGCCTGGGGAGGAACCTGCTGCAAGGAGGCCAGATGCAGCACAAGCATCCCTCGGGCCCGTCCACACTGGGCTGGGCTGCTGCTGGGACACAGGGCAGGGGCTCAGGATCACAAAAACCCTTCTCCCTCCCGTTTACTCAGAGGACGAGGCTACTGGCTATGGGCTGCTGGCACACAGGACACAGGCAGCAGTGCCTCAGCCACACGAGCCACCACTGGCACCATCTGCAGAGCACGGGTGACACAAGAGAGCATCTTCTATGGCACAGGAGGGCCGTCTTCTGTGTCAGGGTGGGTTCTCCACACAATGGGCCAGTTGCATTATTTAGCAAGAGGTCAGTCACTGATGAAGTTACTGCTCACCAGAGCCATCTAGGAGCCCACTTGTGCTTTAACGAGCATAAATGAGACACAGGATGGTTTGCACAGCAACCCTGGAGGGCTGGTGTGGGCAGCTCTAGCTGCAGCTGACCCCAGCACAAGGACTATTGCATCCGTGGTGGGACACAGCATGCACGTGAGCCAGCCCAGGGCACGGCATGAGCCTGGACCTCAGGGCCTGGCACCCTGCCCTCCCAGAGGGCTTGGCTAGGGTTCCCCTCAGACAGCATCAGTGCTCCTGTCTTCTGCAGAGAACTCAACAAACCTGCAGAAATAAGTTGTGGTGGGCCCAGCTACCAAACAGTGCAAAGGAAAAAGAACCAGCTTTGTTTGTGCTGGCTCTCGCAATACAGTCACGGCCCATTATGGGAACTGCCATGGCACTAGTGGATTTTGCAGGGTCTAGTTACACAACCCTTTCCTCCTCATACAATGAACCAAGACCTCGCCACTGAATTCATCAGATTCCATCCTATATGTCCAGCTCCTGGAAGGAACAAATTCCTACATCTACAGGAGAGGTGCTGTGCCTTGTGAGACTCAGACCGTGTGCTGTGTTGGATCCCTCACTGCAGCTTGCCCCAAATCAGCAAGAACCTGCAGTGCCAGACCTACACGCAGGGTATCACAGCTCCTGAAACAGGAAGACATTGTAAAATTAAAATCCGGTCCCCCGCTTTGCCTTCTCCAAAATTAACAAATGATATTCTAGGCATTACCCTTATGATGGAAGAACCAGGCATTAAGATGGCAAGTGATGGACAGGCAGCCTATGCATGCGGAGAGTAATGGCATACAGTAACGCTGCACAGGCAAGGCATTTAGGTGAGTCACTGCAGCCTTTCGTATGCAATTTTCTTAGATCAACATGCAGCCTTTAGCTGTGCGCCTCCCACATTCTTCCCAGATAAGTTCCCTCTGCACTGTTATCAGCCACATGATCCACCAGGTCTTACTTGCAGGATGTGAGCCAGACTGCCTGCTGATTCCCTTCCCAGAGAAGGCATGACCCTGCCTGAGGCATGCGAGGTGGAGCGGCTGGCCACACATGGTGGGAGAGCACCAAATCTGCTCCAAGGGTGGCAGCTCTGAAGGTGCATTTCCATAGCTTGCATTTCCATAGGGTCACGCTGGCAAAGAAAGGAGAGTACTGGTGAAAGACTGGCTCTGCAAGGTTGAGAAGAAGGCTCTCCTCCACCAGCCTTTCAGATACAGAGGTCGTGGGCTTGCAAGGGTCAGCAACCCCTCTTAATATTCACCAAAGTAGCGACAACAAAGGCAAGCTGGGGAAAGGGAAGCGTTCCTGTGGAGTCCCATCTTCACTCTGGATACCGCTCTACAATGAAGTTATTTCAAACTGCCCGTAGGTTAAGCTACGGCTTTCATCCCAATAGCTAAGTTCCCGCTGAGCTCTGCCTGCAAAGGCACATCAAGCAGAGACACTCAGATGACATCTAACCTCACCCAGCTCACTACTGCAGCCACCTTTCTCAGCCAGGCTGGTAATTTAGATAACAGAAAAGAGTGTGTCAAATGCATAACATTTAATAAGACTAGAAGAAGGTCAGCAGCCCTGTCTGAGCAGCACTTTAAAAGCTCCCATCTGATATAAATGTTATCTTGGACATCAGCGGTGCTTGGTAAATAAAAAGACAAGTTCCACCTTCCAAAGTAAATTGCTTGAATGATACTTGGCTTTGATGATGATTCCTATGAGACAACTCTCTATTATTTCCCCTTCGTACACCTGGGCATTAACCAGAAAGCCAAGGTCACTTACTGCTTTCTCATTCAAACAATCTGGATTATGTCTCCCTGAAATCATTACCACATTGTGACAGCAGCTGGGAAGCCCAGTGAAAGCACCTCCCTCTGCAGTTGTACAGCTGCAGGAGCATGCCAGTGATCCGTGTATTGAAGGGGCTCGGCCACAGCCACGAGCAGCATGTCGGGACAGTGCGCAGAACTCGGGTGGGCTCTGGGGTGTGCCCCCTCCTCAGCCAGCAAGCTGTAGCTGGCTGTCCCTCGGTAGCAGGCTGGACCTTCACCCTACAACTCCTTTGGGATCTGCAATGAGACAGCAGGGTTTGTTGTCCAAAACTCCAGGTCTTGACACCATGTAACACCTGCACTTTAAAGCCTGGGCATTAACAAACCTACCAAGAACGGGCACCCAAGAGTATTCCCTTCCCAAGACAAGTTGCTACAGAACAAAAGATGTGGCTGTCACTAGAACATCACCTACCTGTTTTCTTCCCTTGGGTTTTCATCATGCAGTGACCACTAGAGAGAGGGACGTGGCCAGCCCTGCACACCAGACCCGACAGCAGGGTCTGGGCCCTGCGCCCTCTGCTCCTCCATGCCTCACGCCACCCGTGTGGGCACTGCCAGGTCAGCAAAATGTGCTTTGTGTCACCCGCATGCCTTACTGAGGAAGGCAGAGCTGCAAGAGCACATGAGGAGTTAAGCTTTTTCTTACAAAATGTGTAAAGATGTGGTCTGCACACTTGGTGAGCTGCAGCATTTGTGGGCCAAAACATTTTGCTGCATATTTCTGAAATTATTTGTCAGAAAAGAACGTCAATGACATAGAAAATGAGTTGCAGATGTAACCTTTTCAAGCATCAATAATAACTTAAGACATTTGAAACTAAATCTTAACTCACAAGTGACTACATCACACAGGGTAATTTCTGAAGCAAGGGCTAGCAGATCAGATGCAGAACTGTTACAGATCTCTGCCCCAGCTCTCCCACTTAGCCAAAAACAATTAAATTATTGCATTTACCAAAGCTGCTTCCCTTCCTGGGGCCTTCCCAGGCTGCCCCTGGACCCAGTGGGCAATTCCTGGGTCAGGAAGGGCTTCCAGCCCAGGTCCAACAGTCAAGTCCCATAGTGCACTGAAATAGGGCGTCCAGAGTGCTTTCAGTTAGATCCAACATAAAGGTAAAGGGAATTTGCAGGAAAGACTCCTGCTTGAACATTCCAGCATTCACCCCCGCTTTGCCACAGTGGCTGGTCCGCACGCAACTCTTTGGGCTATACCAGTGTTGTTTGTTTGCACACACAAGGCACAAGGACTGCTCACTAGGACACATGGCTGTGCAAGCTGCAGCAGTGCTGCAGGCAGCAAAGGATGTCAGAGCACCTTGGTACACGCAGCAGCTTCCTCAGTCCTGTGTGGTTGTATCATGGGCACATCTGCAGCCTAAAGGAGCTTTCCTGCTGTCTCAAAGTCCCACGGGACCATTGCTGCTACAGATCTCCTGACATAGCCAGGTATCCAGTGCTGTTGCCATGCTGATATTTATGTAAAAAATATTACCACTATATTTGCAGAAGGACATGCTTAAGGAATTTAACTACTTTAATACAATGGGGTCAAATTGCCAAAGAATGCTTGGGCATCAGCGTGAAATCAGAAATTTGGGGAGGGGGTGCTTCATCTTTCAGAGGGCGATACCGAGGGGCTAACACAGCAGACAGTGGGAAGCTGGGTTGCATTTGATACGCATCAGCCCATCAAACACAAACAGCTTTTAAAGAGCTGAAAGAGCGAGCCGGCCCCATCGCAGGCTGCAACAGCCCTGCCGGGGTCCCAGCGGGTGTGCTCCCTGCGAGCTGTGCGAGACCCGTGTGGCTCTCCAGGCCTGATCTTTGCATCGTACATCATGGAAAAAGGGATACTTCTTAACAGCTCAGATTAAGATAAAATGCCTTAATCGTCAGGTCAGTCACCACCTGCGCTGTCCCCCAGCCACGGGCTACTTCTGAGCTCCCAGGCGTGGGGTGCCCTGCTTGCCTGGGGCCACCACGGCCGCGGGTGGCAGAGCTGCACATGGACACAACCGGCGGGGCCAGCATCTGGGCCAGCATCTGGGCCAGCTGCAGCAGGCTGCGGCCGCGCAGCAGAGAGAGCACCCGAGCCCCAGCCCACACGGGCAGCCTGCGTGGGCAGCCAGCCCCAAGTGGAAATCCTGCCGGGACGAGCGGCTCCCGCTGCCTCACAGCCGTCACTCCAGGCCTGCTGGGGAGCTACCAGGCCTGAAAGGAGCTGAACTTGAATTATTCCAGGGAGAAAAGAACACAGAACCTGGCTTTCAGATTAATCCCCTGACCTCCACCCTGAAAAGAGCCTCTCTGCAGCCCCCCACTGCTGAGCCCAGCCCCAGCACCTGGGCCCCGTCACTCGGCACTGGCTGCCCTCGGGGCTTTTCCAAGCGGCTGAGCCCTCTGCGGAGCATGAACACATGAACACAGCCAGAGGGATAAAGAGCATGAGCCCCAACATGTACAAATCAGCTTTGCTTACAAGGCAAAGTCTGCAATAATAAGTGGAAAAGGGGGGGGGGGGGGGGGCACACACTCGAGCGGCCCCTCCTACGGATGCGCAGCGTGGCACACCCGAGCAGGGTGCACAGCAGGAAACACCCGCTGTGCCTCAGCTCCAGCACAGAGACCCAGGAACGAGGGAATGCAGGGAACAGATGCATTTTCCATGGGAAGGAACCGTGTCTGCTCCTCCCAGTCCAACATGACAGCCCTTCACAGCCCAGTGTGCAAAATGTTAAACCCAATTCCCTTGCTAGGTCAGCAACGCTGGCTTTGGAGGATATTTGGAAAGAAATGCCCATCAGTCTGGCACGCGGCAAACAAGCAGCAATTCACAGGCACCTGTGGCCAGAACATGAGCTGATCATTTCTACCTACCTGAAGGAAACAACCGTGTTTTTCCTCTTCCAGGTGCATCTTGTCAATAAGATAGAGCAATGGTAAAATATTAAATTGCACTGAAGCAGCAGTAACCTCTCAACACAATAGACTGCCTTTACCAAGGCTTGTGAGCACGAGCGCTGATAAGGTGTATCAAGTTTACAAGGCAAACACATTTAGGAGGTTGTTCACACAGGGTGCGAGCCACTGGGGTTATTCCAGGTCAAAACCTGTGCAGAGCACTGTACAAGACACCGGAAGATCCCAGCACCGAGGGCATCAGATGCTAATTAGGGAAAATGGCAATTCCTAGTCTCACTGCATCATGGAGACCTTGAGGGTTCATAAATTGAAATCATTTAACTTAATTAAAAATATAATACGTGTCTCTCTATCTTTACTAACCTGGAAATTTAAATAGTTTAAAACAGACTGCAAAGCAGCCCACACTGCATTTCCTCACAGTGCTGTTGGGAGAGAAGGCCACAGCAGACATCTATTAGCTTATAAGGGATCTCAGGTGAAAATCACCGGCTGTTTCCCCCATAATGCCAGCAGAGCAGGTAAGAAGCACAACACAAAGCCTGAGGTTTCACCCAGCTAATATACGGGGTGCCGGCACTGCTGCGGTGCAAGCCCAGCATCTCCCAGGCCAGCCGTGGCACAGGGGGAGCCAAGATCTCCCTGACCCAAAGTGCTCACAGTCCCAAACAGCCTTGCCACTCTGCTGGGCCTCCCCAGGAGGAGACTGGCTGCCCTGGAGTTGCAGGAAAAGATTCTGTACACAGGGGCCTGCATGCCGATGACCCAAGCAGAGAGTTTACAGGAACACAGAGCTCATTCTTTGCTCTTCTCCCTATAAACCATGTAAGCGTGTGGTGCTTCCTTACATTCACGAGAGGAGATGCGATGCCAACGGGCCCAGGAGCACAATCAGGTCTGGAACATTATCAGTTCCTCTGAGAGAGAGGAACTGTCTTCTGTGGAAGATAAGAAAATCCTTTTGCTAGCAGCAACGAGAAATAACTTGAAATTATATATTTTACATAAATAAAGTTACCCACCAGACAGAACAAAGAACCCATCGAATTAGAACAAAGTTACGTTTGCAAAGTCAGAAGGCAGGATATGGCAGTACTGGTGTTGACGGCAGAGTCCTGGTGCAGAAGTGCTGCCTCTAGCAGCTGGCAAGACCTGCGGGCTGCCGTCCTCAGCAGGAGGGATGCACAGCGTGGCACAACTGGTTCCACGTGCAGCATCACATACAAAATACCTGATGTTGTTCCTGGGGGACAGGAGTCACTTGACATGGGCACAACCTGCACAGAGTTATTGCTAGCAGGCAGGAAGAAACTAAGATAAACTTGTGATTTTTCTGTTTTTCATCCCAAAATACATTTCTTTGGGCTGAGTGATAATCTGAGTTGCTTGGCACAACAAGATTTGGGAGCAAAGCCACAGAATTCAGACCCTTTTGAAATGTAAATATTCCAATAAACAACCCAGAAGACCTACCTCATATGAGAGGGAGGCTTTTGGGGGGACAAGTCTCCATAAAAGCAAAACATTTCCCTAGCTAAACTTTCCCATCAGAAACGAGAAGGACAAGTATGGTTTCAAAGCCTGAAACATCACATGAGGTGCGACGCGCACTGTGCACACCATGCAGGTGCCCGACCCCGCTCAAGTGAGGGTGTGCTGGAGAACACAGCTGGGCGAGCATCCACAGCCACCGGTCGCTCTTGGGGTGCACTCAGGTCCCACAAGCTACACAATAACCGCTCCGAGCATGTCCAGCCTCGCTGTTTTGGCCATACTGTAGAGGCTCCTATTTACTTGGGAATCATATGTTTTCTGCCCTGGTCCTCACTGTATTCAGAACAGTTACTTAGCTTCAATAAGCCCCTTGTTAAAGCCTTTTCCCTTCTGTAATCTCATCAAACTAACCAAAAGGAGTTTGTTCTGAAATAGAGTCCCATTTTGTAACCCGGTTTCCTATAGGAGATCTCCCCATGCATGCTCAGCCCCTCCGCCACAAAAGGGGTCTGCTTGTCCTAGCCCGCTAACAAAACACTGCAGTCTGTTTGGGTTAGCCAGCAGGGGGTTAATGAAAAGCCCAGCCCTGGGGACTCCCACCTTATCTGCAATCATGAATTTATTGAAGAATGTGTTAATGTGCTGGATTTTATTCATCAGGGGTCAGGGCTTTTCAAATTCTTCCTCCCAGCTCCCCCTCTTTCCATCCCTCCCCAGCAAGCTCACAATGCTGTTTAAACAAAGGACTCCCAACACAAAGAGCAAATTTACACAGTAAAGTTTTCTTGCAAGCCCAGAGCAGAGTCTGGAAGAATTCCAGCTTTATAAAGAGAAAAAGGGGTGGGGGGACGAAAGGGGGAAGGGAGAGGGGGCATTTTACAGAGGATAAAAGGAAATTGAGAAAAGTTCCCACCTCCTGAAGCTCAGCACTGAATATTCTCTGCCAGTTAATGCCAATGTATTACAAACCCTTCAGGATGTTTCATCAGGACATAAGCCCTCATAACACCAAAGTTTTCAGCCTCCTTCAAGAAGGAGGCTGAAATTAATGCTTCAACTTTAAACATAGATTGGCAATTCAACTGCTTCTTTCTCTGCGGATTAGTAACATTTGACGCCAAAGGACACAACAACCGTTAACTAGGGCTTCCAGTTTTTCCCTTGTGCCAGTTTTACAGGTGGTGACACACACAAGATAAAGCTGGAAATAATAAAGCTGAGTGATGCCTACAGGCTTTGCGGTGAGCACTCGTCCGAGGTGAAGCGAGAATGGGAATGGGTCCATGCTCCCACATCCCGTGTCGTGCCGAGCACCGAGCACCATCCTCCAGCCAGGGGCAGCCGGGGGGGCCACAGGAGCTGCCCCGCGGGGCTCTGGCAGCGCACCACCACCGTCTGTGGGTGCTAGAAGGTGGTGGCGCAAATACAACAGCGGCTGTACAGCTGGAGAGATCTTTTCCCCTTCCATCAGGCTGAATGTTATCCCCGCTTGACAGCTAGGGATAAAGGCTTGGGGTTTTTTGATGTTTTTGTTCATTTATTTGTTTTCTGTTTTTAAAATAAAAGGTTAATGCATCCCCACTGCTTTCTCAGTTTTAGCTGTTCTGGTCAGAGCTCTGGGAATTAGAGAACAGGGAGCGATCCTGCGCTAATTAACCAAAGACGACCTAAATGATTTTCTTCGGGTCCCATCACCTCCACTTTCTGCATTATCATTAATAAGCTCTGCAACATTTCAAAAAAAAAAGGAAAGCTCAGACTAGACATCACCTCTATTTCCACCTCTGCCCAGCAGGCACAGCATTACAGAGTTCAACCGAGCAAAGAGTTTTCAAACGTTTTTACAAGAAAAATGTATGTGATGATATTGAACATAAAGCTAAAACTGGCTGTGGAGGCTACAAAATGTGGCCACCAAGCAGGAAAGTAACTGCCTCAGCTAGGCATTTTGGAGATATTTGGAAGTATGCAATTCATATTAAAAGCAAACCATCGTAACTCCATCTTCTAACATTTCTCAGCCGCAAGAATGTAATTCACAGAATTTTTAATTCCTGTGTTTATTTACTTCCATTTCCAGGGAAACCTGTGCCTTCTGCCATGCTCTCACAAAATCAGCGGTAGTCTCTAAGCAGTTAGCACAGACAGCAACCTGGGAAAAAGGCTTTAAATGACTCTCTGGGAGTGAAAAACAGAAACCCACAAACAACAAAGCCTTATGCATCTCTTCATCTTTGCTCTGTGCAGCTCCACACCGGATCAGACAAGTGTTTTCCTTCCAAAGCCCAGAATGGTTCAGACCTCAGGGCTCCTTAGGCTAATGACTTTTAACTCTTAATGGCGAAAAATAGTCACAAAGCAGTGCCGAGTTCTTTTGCCATATTTGCAGCAGTCTTCACAGAAAAGCACGTGCATTCTCCATGCACAAGCTGCGCTGCACAAACTGCCATGCAGCCACTTGTTTTCCAGGCTGTTAGCACTGTCAGGTGATTGCAGAGGGGCTGGGCAGATCTCAGCACACTGGATCCAGCTGCGCTCTGGACAGATCCCTGACTGCTGAACATGCAATACATATTTATGGGGTCTCCTCCGTGACAAGAATTCCAAAGCCTCATGCAAAAAATAACTCAAAGGACATAATTAAGTCAGTTAAATGACTTGGGAAAAGAGACACACTACAGCCAGATTTCAGCTCTTAGCACAGACTGAGCACAGGGAGCAACAATTAGGAGAGCAAGAACTACAAAAGCTCTCCAACCAACTACTTGCTTTTCTGTAGTGCTTGCTTAACACTGACACAGACCAGAATCTCCTCTCTGAACACAGAGCACTGGGCACGAAGGCAAGTGATTTAGGTAAGCAAGCACGTGCCAATATCTGCAGAGGTCACAACACAACCAGACAACATGTAAGGCCAGCACGAAGTAGGAAATCAGAGATCAATCAGTTTATGTTCATCCGTTTACTCGATGCACAATGAACAGCGAGCTCCTCCTGGCTTTCCAGTGCCACGAAAAGACTGGAGAGGAGCACTGTGGCTGCAGGAGGAGCAGCTCCAGCTGCTATCAGCAGAGGAGTCTTCGCATGCAAGCAGGTCTAGCTGAGAAACAGCCATCATGCGTACTGAGGGGCTGCATGAATCCAACTATTAACAGCTTATGGCCATTTTAGTGAAATAACCACATAAATAAAAGAAACGAGAGTGCATTAAACAAGCTGGGGAAGGGCGTGGGCTCTGCAGCCAGAAAGCTGCTGCACGGGGGCTTTTCCTAGCACCCAGTAGACAGGCAGAGCGGCACAGAGCCGGCACAAGGCACGGCTACAGGAGCATCCATCTCCTCCAGACAAGATTCAGAGCCTCTGCTCACAAGAAGGGAAAGAGAAATGCTGCAAAAGAGAGAGCACGTGCTGAGGTGAGCAGAACAGCCCAGAAAACCCCAAGACTGTGCTTGGGCAAAGTAGCTGAGACTGAAATTGCACTGGAATGTCCCAAGTACCCCAATAGCTGAAAGCAGCATAATGATCTTAACCCTGCAGAGTCGCCATCATGCAAGCATCTCTTTTAGAACGGGAGGACTGGGAAGAAGTCAAGGGCAATCAATAGGAGTGAGGAACACCAGAAGCTCCCTGTGACCAAAACCATGCACCTGGTCCTGGGGGGAAACTGGGCTGCACAGGAAGAGCAGGAGAGCTCATCTTCTGGGGATCTCAGCTGTGAAGAAGGAACCACGCAGCCTCCAAGAACGCCGTTTCCTCTCTCTGGATCAAAAGGAAGCCCAAACTTAAAAAACACTAAGAACCAAAAAGAAAAAATAATTTCAATAAAAACTTACAAGTTATGGGCTTGAGATGAATGTTGGGGAAAAACATGCACACTACTTACACGGCAAGGAGCAAAAAGCTGTGAAAACACAAGCTTTACTTCTCAGAAGGGTTGCACGTAGAAACAAGTAAACAAGCTATTTATTTTTAAAGCTAGAGTTGCAATGTAGCTAACATATAATTAACAGATTTAATATGGGAGAGCAGTTAAAAATGAAACAGCTTTTTAGAGCCGAGGTTAACACATCTCTGTTACCTCTATACCTAGCCAAAATAATGAGAAGTAAGCTCACATCTTTAAAACAGATTACATCTCTTCCACAAATTGTTCAGTCCCTTCAAGAATATTAAAAGCATGAAGTGAAGCTTTCTCCCTCAACTGACTTGAAGTGGTTCTCAAAACAGTTTATTTTATTTTTCCATTTGTGCTTTCAATGTTACAAAAGAATGCAGTGGCATTATATGGAATACAGTGTGTTGCTATTTTATTTATATTTTGATGAATTACCTATTAGTTACTAGATACCTAATTCAGCATAAAGAAATGCTGGTAAGATGCAAGAACAACTCACTAGCTGTGTGGGAGACACATTGGCTCATCCTGTTACATTGCACACCAAAATTTATGATTCTGCTCTTTCAGCACTGTATGGCTTTCTGAATCTCAACTCATGTTGAATGTGATAGCAAAATGGAAAAAACAAACAAACAAACAAATAAATAAATAAAAAGAAAGAAAGAAAAACAACCAACTCTTCTCTGTGTTTCCTCTGAGCATGAAAGATATGGAAGGGTGTTTCTTTGGTTCAAAAACATGTTTGAACACTGCCTGGGCTATCGCTTTTTTTTTTTTCCTTTGGAAAATACCGTAGGACATTTCTGCTGAAGGATTCATGGGAAAGCTCACAGCAATATGAAAGGATTAAAGAGTCTAAGTTTGAATAACTGAGAGACGAAGGGATTTTTTTTAGAATCTTAGTAAGACTTCTAGACTGTTTAATTTTAATTCATAGAATTTAACTCAAAATCTTGCCAGAAGACGTTCGGCGAAAGATCCAGTGTTCCATCTTAACGGACAGAATCAGTGATCCTCCAAATGCAGGGAAGAGCCTTGCCGAATTTCAGACTTGCTATTGGTCCTGGTTAGGTTTATATTTCTTCATCAAGGACCTTTACCACAGGTGAGGTAGCTCAACAAACTTCGTGGAATTGCTGTAATAGCACATAGGAGAAGTGACTTAAGCTAAAAGGATGTTTCTGGTCAGACCAGTTAGGTCCAACCTTGCTACACTCTGTGTCTGTCGGTCTGAACCAGAAACACCCAAGCTGAGAGGCAGGATTTGGCCAGGGGGCTGTTAACAACAACTCCCTGTTGCCCACGCTGTCACTGCGCCAGAGAAGAAAAGGTGCACGTCATTGCATGCAAAAAGGAAATCTGCAAAGCCTAGGAATCTTCCTAGCCTAGTTATTAGGAGAAGATTGTATCCCCACACTTTTTTTAATAATCTGGCTCTGGGTGGAAGCCGTATCAATGAGAGAAGCCCATTGTTAGAGTGAGGATTTCGCCAGATCACCGGTGAAATTTGTCCCAATTATCATGAGGCCCAAGGTTTACATATATGTGCATAGCATCATTTCACTTCTTCATATCTTAAGGAACAAAAAGAGTTGCTGCAAAAATTAAAAAGCACAATATGAAATATACTATAGCCACCATTAACATCATATTTATTGTTATTTAGTTGCTCAGTAAAACATATACAGATATGTACAATATGCATGAATACAGAAGACTGCACTTTACATATTTAAAAAAAAAGAAAAATAACACTCAATTTCATGAGCTATTGTCACAGTCTTCCAACCAAGCATTTAAGAAATGAATTTAACAAGAATCCAAAAAAAAAAAAAAGATTACAGGATTGCCTAACACACAGCAGAGTCAAGTTTTCATATTTTACATGTGCAATAACATTTTTCAGAAGAGTTTGCTATGCAGTACGGATTACCAGTGTTTTGAATTTTTTTCCTTTCTATGAACCAAATTTAGAACAAAGAAATAACATCCTTTTGCTTAAGGCTGTTTTAAAGCTGTAATATTCTTGGGTAGTGAATAGTGATAAAGTTTTAACTGCCGGAAATCAGCGCCTGCAGTTTCATCAGTCAGAATCTATGAGCGGATGGACTCAAACCAACAATTTTAACAGAGAATTTCTATGACAAAATTAGACTATTTTCTCCATTAGCCTTAAGCAATAAAGGAGAAACAATTTTATAAAAATGGCTTATGCTCTTATATACCATTCACTGAACAGCTGTGAATCTAGTATTTGAGAAAACCTCACACTGCAGCTTAAAAAAATCAAAATTTACCAGTTGTTTTGTTGTTGGTGGTGGTTTTTGTTTGTTTTATTTTTGTCTGCTTTTCCCCACCCACCACCCACCTCCTCCCTCCCTCCCAACAGTAGAGCCAACACGCCCCGCTTAAGCATTTTGGTGACCTGTGGCCACATTACATTTTCCTTCTTTACGAAATGTGTGAACATTTTGCCTTATCATTGGTTCCTGGAAGCTTTCAGACTGATTTCCTGTTTTGGAAAGGTCAACTAGCCTTAGAATGACCGCATCTAAATACAGTATCTGAAAAAGTTCCCTAAATGACACAGATGACATGAATTTGATGTTCATTCCCTTCCACCCAAATCACACAATGAAATCCTTACATATTTGATGAAATTCACCATAACAAAATAAAAATGAGTCTAACTCCTCTCTCGCTGATGCTCCTAACAACTGAACTAGAATAGCAGAGAACTATTAACCCCATGAAAAAATGGCCTGGAAAAAATTCTCAGGAGTATTTAATAAATAAGGCCTCCTCTTCCCTCCCTTCCCCCCCCCCCCCCTTCTTTTTTTTGGCAAAGAGATATTTCAATTTAAATGCAAAAGATATTTTGCTCAATTTGCTACTACACTTTAACTTAAAGAATAAGTACAGAGTTTCTTTTAACATATACCAAAAAGATCAGCAACCTGGGTCAGGAGGAAAATAAGCCTTCAAGGCCAAGAACCAGAGGACAGGCACCTTCCAACCTCCCAGTTAAACCAGCACCTACAGCACAGGGCTGTGTGAGAACCAAAAACGCTGGGCAAGATGGAGAGAATTTTCCAAAATAAATTTGGAGCTATTATTTTAGCTGCTGTTCAAAATATAAAGCAAGGATTGTGCATGTCTTAGCAGCATATTTACCACAGATCTTTGAATTCTTAGTACAACACTGTCTGGAAGCCATGTATGATGCACAGGTGCAAGTTTAAACTACTCTGGCTTTATGCAGTCATCTTGGGGAACTTGTAAGTCATTATATGCCCCTCTTTATTGTACCAAACCGTCCTCAGCAGCCTAGCACTGTGCAGAAGCACAGAACAGCTCAGCGATGAGGGCTGTGAGCCAGAGGTCAAATGTAGGTTATAGCTCAGCTCTGTCATGGATTTGCCTTTGACACAGCTCAGGTGGACAACATTTGTGCCTCAGTTTCCCTCTCCACAAAAGAGCACAACTTACCTCTTGCACAACAGGTTTTTAACTATAGCTCTCAAACACTCTTTGGCTGAAAGTGTCATTACTCCCAAAATTAAATCATTTCAATTCTTACCATGTAGGGCTATGCTGATATTTTATATACGTTAAAAATAAAATAAGATTTAAAAAAACACAGTGCATTCAGTGCCAAATTAATGGAGAAAATGAGAGCAGTACAATTACCATAGGCAATATAAGCTTTGTGAGAAAGCTCTAGCCTTCTGTGTATGTTGTCAGTACCAAATACACCAGGTTATGAGCATGAAGTTACACTTGTACTCGTCCATCATATGTACCATGTCTGTTCTGATCTTTGGCAAGATGCAAAGAAACCATAAAAGCACACACCGGTACTTGTGTTGCTAACAGCTACTCCAAGCAGAGCTTCTGTCTTCTCCTTTTGCTCAGTTGGTAACGTCACTTGAATTCAACAAGACTGAATGCACAGAAGGTTAGCAAAAGGACCGCACGTAGCCATACTATTTAGCAAAACTATATGGACAATAAGGCCCAGCAGAAGGTCAACCATTGTTTCTAACTCCTCACCATCTAAAAATCCTGTCCACCTGCTGCATTCACCTCACAGCCCCAACAGTCCCAGCGATGCGGGAGCACTCTCAGCTGCTGCTGAGAGCTACAGCCCCGTGCACTTCCCAAGCGTGCAGCTGACCAGTTGACAATACACCCCCCAGTTTCAGTACATCCCATCCTCTCCTCATTTCATATGATTTAAAATGCTTAGAATTCCATTGTTCTTTATGGAACTGCTTTCAATTTATACTCCTATAAGCAAGTGAAAAAAACAAAGCCCTAGTGAACAACTCCAGAAGTACAAGCTGCAGAGAGCAAACCAGAAGAAAAGGATGTATAAAGACCAACTGAATCAATGTATTTCTACCTACGGAAGGATTTCTCTTTAAAAAAAGTTTGAAGTGTTTGATCCAGCATTCATTTAAAGGTCTCCTTCTGGTAGCACAGGGTGTGCATCCCTGACCTGAGGAAGCTTGAAAAACCTGTTCTCTTGAATGCAGCAGGAAAAACTAAAAACAAAGAAGTAAGCCATCAGGCCTGAGCTATGGTAGAGGAATGCCATCAGACCATGAACTCTTCCTAAATTTTCAGCTGTAAGTGCTGAAAGACAGTATCGTATGTCTAGGCATGTGTTTTGTTGGGTTTACTCCAAGACACACCTAGTTTGAACAAGCACGAGCTAAAACAAAACAATTAAAACTGCAGACCAAATCCACCAAAGCACTTACCCCAGATACAGAAATCCTACAGTTTAGCATATCCTCAAGTGCTTTGCTAGACAGGATTTAAAGTTAAACACTTATTTTGATGAACTGGGACTTAAGAAATCACAGGCAAAGAAGCATCCTCCAGAGTGGCATCTGATAATTGTTACTCTACCAGGAGATATTTTACCAGGGACAGTGATATTTTATTGCAAGTACAGGGAAAAGCTCTGAACTTTCAGTAGCGTACACACCTACAAAAGGTACAAAATATCACATCTTTTTGTTCCAAACCAAGTGGGCATTAGGTCCATAGTCAATTGCTTCAGGATGGGCAAAAATCCTCATCCTAGTGGGAGCTCCAGCTTCGATAAAAAGTAAAGTAATATTAAAAATCAAGGTCCAAAACTCTGATTTTTTTTCCAAAATCAAGTCACTGACCAGAACCATAAAAGGAAATCAATCCATGCATGGTTAATAAGAGCACATTCAAATAACAAGAAAGAACTCCTGTCTTTCTAAACAGTTCGAATTTTTTCTGATGCCACTTATGATCAAGAGTGAGAATTTCAGACTATGCTGTGCCATTAGCATTGTAGGCAGAACTCCCTCCCCATTGATGTCTATTGAAAACCTTACTTCAAAATAATTAAAGGCTCAACACAATCATCTAAAAACACAAAGCAGTCTTAGAACTCTATCCCTTGAGAAGGGACATTTTATGAATTCATGGGAGAAGTAATAATTCCAGAGAGTCCAACTTTTATTTCACAGCTAAAACCTGAATCCCCAGTGATGGTACTAAGCTTCAGGGAGCAAAGGAAGCCAGGCTGGCCTGAACAAGGGTGGGACTGCTCACACTCCCTGTAAACAGAGGATACACAAATAATAGACAGCGTTACGTAAAACCAGAGGAGTGTCAGATCATCGTGTCATTTGTATTTTTATCTGGTTTGCTTCCAGCTTTCTTCTCAAATGAGTATTATCTATCAAGACCAGGAAAGTATGGTTTTCCTTTTATTGTGTCCATCTAATAATACTGTTCTCCACATGCATGGCAAAAACAGGGCCTAGACTGAGTTTGGGGAGGGTCTGACTTGGAGTCTCCCTGTCCTGACCGGCCTGGGTCACACAGCGCCTTGCTTGTGCTGTCCCCACTGCTCACCTGCTGCCACCGCACCAGGACAGCCGCGGTGGGAGCCAGGGCCGCTCCCGCAGATAAATGCATGTGATGCACACACGCTCCTGTGGCCAGGACACGGCTCTGCACGCTAAGAGCAACACAGAAGGAGTTCAATGGATTTGGGGGGATTGATTTGTTTCCTCCAGCAGTTATAAAGTGGCAACTCTGGGAACACCACGGAGAACATGCAAGGCTGCACACCCTGCTCAGGAGCACGTGCACCCCTCACTCCTCGAAGTGAGAGACAGAGGAAGACAATGCTACTGCAGTCTGGGTGTTTGGTGGAGAATATAATGACGATTCACTACTAGGCAAACTTCCTGTTAGACTTATTTAGAGACACATCTGTATGCCTTTCCAGGCTGCGTCTGAACCAGCCCGTTCATGACAGAGCTCCATACCTGGGCTTCACAACAGCAAACAAACAAAGCCCTGCCCTCACCTCGCAGAGAGATGGAGAGCAAATGAGGGAGGGAGGTGCAGGCTGAACATTATTAATAACAAAACAATTTTCTCAGGAAAGGGTAGGATCACTGCCTGAATGTTCAAGAGAGCATTAATTGTTTGGTTTGTACGTGACTGGCAAAAGCTGGGTGTCAATATATAACATAATGATGACAATTTCACTTTAACTGGCATTTATTCCTGAACTGCTGTTCTTCAGGATTACCATTGTAATAAGCACTGAACAAAGCAAAACAAAACAAAACAAAAAAAGAAGAAAAGGAGGAGGAGACGTAGTATCTTTGTCTTATTATGACATACGTGACTTGGACATACGCTGAGATGAAAAAGGAAAAGGCCTCATCTATAAATGTATGCCAAGATTACAGAATAATGGGAAAAAGTGGTCTAGCAGGAAAATCTTAAGCAAAAGTGTGCTAACTGCAGAAGGGTTAACACTGGTAACATACTGTGGCAGAAGATTAAAAAAAAGTTGAGGTTTACTTTAAATTAACCCTTTCCAGTCCATACGCCACTAAGCAGGTACCAACCTAGAAAAATAGTCCACCTAGCAGTAGCGGCCCTTTGAAATTAAAAAGAGGAAAAAAAATAATTTCTTTTGTTCAAGTCAGGGCAGCCACAAAAGTCCCAAATCTGTTGGAGATGTCCGAGTGCAGGGACCTCCACGTCGGCACCGCAGTCCGGCCCTTCGCCTCGCCCACGTCGTCCGTGCAGTGGACCGAGAGGCACTGCAAGTGGCTGCCAGTCTGCGCCGCCGCCGAGGTCTTGCTCGGGGGAAGGTCGTGGGCTGGAAAGGGTTCACAGAGAGAGTGTTATGAGAACCGTGCAGTGCACCTGCGCCAGCAGCATGCGGGGCGCCGGCGGCCGCGAGTTTGGGCAGGGACAGCCCCGGCAGGGGGTCCCGCGCCCGCCTCGCCCAGCACCCGTGCCCCGTCCTCGCCCGCGCTGCTGCATCCCACCCATCGCTCCTCACCCGAGCTGTTCAACTCTGCATGTGCTGGCTTTAAGTCAAGCCGTCAACACGGCTGGACGTTCTGGATTTACACGCAATTAGTTATGCGTGTTCTGGACTACAGCATAACAGGGAGTCCCTACCCCCGTGCACCGTCTGTTGGCTGAGAGCAACACCAAAGCCTCTCCAAGCAGAAAACCAGCCCCGAACTTCCCTGTATCCTCCAAGTCACTCTCCTCGTCATCTCGTATGGGTACATGCTTCCCTACTTACCTGTCTTAATGCAATACCACAACAACATTTTCCTGATAATTTATTTGTTTTGAGATTTTTGTGTGATTTTTCAGCCACTGTTAGTTTCTGTTAACCACAGAAAATGAAAGGGTTAACTAAAACATCCTTAACAATGTCCCAGGCCTTTTTCCTCTGTGCTTTAAAATTAATATGAAAAGTAGCTAAAATGCTGCTTACAAAGTATATAACCGTGTACTCACAACTTGCACTCACTGTTACCCATTAATTTTCCTTGCTTTCCTTCTTAATACTTTCAGTAATCTCTGTTGCAAAAACGTTTTTGTCACCTTCAAAGTCTGCCTCCATGTGCCTTCCACTCTCCCCTAACCACTGTGGCCAGGGATATCTTTTCTTCATCACCTTCTTCCTCCCTGAAATCAATCAATTCTGTAGATTTCCTGCATTGCTCTTAGTCAAATCACAAAACAAAAACCACCAAATTCCGCCCTCACCTTGTAAATTCTCACATTTCCTTAATGACCCTTCTACGGGTTCCTTCTTAAAGGCTTTCTGAGGTGGAAAAGCAGTGGCTCACAGCTGCTGTGGCTCCTGCTGGCCAGCCAGTGGCACAGAGGAGGCTGCTTGCTGCTCCCCTCCCTCCAGGACAAGCCAGCCTGATAACAAAAGAAAATCCTCTCAAAGACAGCATCCCCCGGGAGCGCCACTGCTGCGGACAGGGAGGAGGCCCCAGCCAGTGTAGACAGCCCTCTCCAGCCCCTGCAAGGAGGACTTTTAGTGGGATCAAAAACTGCAAGTAAACAGAGTAACAGCTTGAGTCAAGGCAACAAGCAACATCTGGACAGGCAGTCTCCATTTCCTCTTTCACCATTTCATTCGTATTCACCCAGAGCACAAAGAGCTAATAGCAGCAAGAGCAAGGGCAGGCCACTGCATTTTTTTTCTGATAGAGAATCTTGCATGGGTGAGGCTGATGCTGGAACATGCCACATATGCCAAAAAATAGCTGTGAATGTTTAACCTCAGTAAGATTTTATTTCACGTTGTCGTTCCAGTGTTCAGCAGACCTAAGCAGTCTAGCTTTACTGCACGTCATGGGGCAACTCATATTTGTTTCACTTAGCTATCCACTACACCAGGTATCAAACAGGAACCCGACAGCTCTGTTACTCAATTATAGTGATATTACATTAATCCTTAAAAAATAACCTTAAACCAGTCTAGAAGTCCCTGCTTTAAACTAGAAAATGCTTTATATACTTGATTATAGGATATCAGAGATGCTCTTATTGAAAACAGTATCATAACACAATACTGAGAAATGAATTGTGGAGCTATGTTACACACCTCGGCCTAGCACAGTGTCATTTTGGTTTCAATTTCTGTAGATATACTCACTTACCGCTGTAATGAAAATCAGCAGGACATAGATGTTTTCTAAACCCCAAAATGGATTACAGTGTCTTCTAATTGGCTTTGGATTTTTCACTCAGTTTTGATAAATATACAATACCAACTAGCAGAGATGAAGCACAAGCAGTTCTCCACGTAATAACCAATGCACAATTTCAATGACTGCCTTAGCACAGCACATCCTTTCTTTGCCTAAAGGCTCGTAACTTTTACTCTTCTTTCCTGCTACTCACAGCCTCCTCACATCCCAGACTTCCTCCCTTCCATGTACAGTCTGTTGCTGCCTCTCCGAAGAATAACAAGCATTTCTACCTCCCCGGGGGAGTACTTCAACCTCGGCCCTTCACACACCACTGACACGTCTGAGCTGTAGAGCTGGTGCACTTGCAGCGTCCTGCAGGCACGGTGGAGAGCAGGGAACAAGGCAACACGGGCTAATCCACCGATACGTTATTAACGTACTAATGCATAAGTAGAGATGAGCGAATCCCAAGCTGTGATTATGATGCCACTTCGGGGAAACCAGAGAAAAGAAAAACAACAAACACACAAACAAACAAAAACCCTAAGTAAATATTGCAAAGAACTGAGAAAGGGAAATGTTTTTCTCATTTGTATTTGTTCAGGTCCATTGCAATGTACAGTACCCAGTATTTTTTTATTCTTAGGTCTCCCTGAATGTACAGGACATGCTGGTTTCACTACAGGAAAAGCCAGTGCTTTGAGATTAGTCTTTGTGACAGCAGCTTTCTTCCTCTGCTGCAGAAAAAGAGGAAAGAGTGCTACTTGTGAACTGCTGCTGCAAGAGGCCCGAGGATATCTGCGGTGTTTTAGCAAGGAGCACTTACTGTAGGATTTCAAGAGACCAGCCTTTCAGCTGGGAACACGGACACCGACAGAAGCAGCAGAGAAAGCACATTCCCAGACCAAGACCAGTGCCAGGCTGCGCATGTCCAAGCACTCTGCTGAGACAGGTCTGGAGCTCCACCGTGCTCTGCAGGTACGAGCAGCAATGTCTGCATCCGTCACTCAGACACCAATGACACACAGAGAGCACCAGGTCCTCAGCCAATAATTAAGTGAGGAAGTTCTTACACCAGAAGTATCTAAAAAATAAAAAAGATATGCTTATTTACTTGTAAATTATGCTTAAAATACTTGCTGTGGATAAAATCCATAAGCAAACTAATGATGAAGGAATCAATGCAAAATGTATCCCACAGTGACGAACAGGATTCACCATCCTTTGAGGAACATAGCAGGACCCAATCCTAAACTTGTGAAGTTAGGTATCATGTGGACAGTGACAATCAGTGCTAACTCAATACCGTTATGTAAGGGCTCAAGTTGTCTTGGCCTTTCATTAAGAGTGCAGAAAATGATGCATTGAAATCCAAAACAAAAAGGAAGAGAATGAGGGCTTATAGTTAGTCTTAAACCGGCATTAGCTTTCTCAAAGCCAGTCTAGTGGAAAACATCCAGTGTGAATTAATTTTTTCAAACATATTTCTGACTTGGCAAAGCTATGATGCTTTTCTGAAGAAACCTTTTGTATTAAAAAATGAAAGTTGCTCTGATCCACCTGATGAGAATCGTGTTCTTAAGCACAAGATATCACTCGATGCTTGTTTTGGACAAGCAGTAACAACAGTAATATTCTCCCAGCAGATCTGTTTCACCAGCCTTCCTTTCTGTTTCTCCGCCCTATTCAAACCAACAATGTCACAGCACCCGCTTTATGCGGTGCACACAGTCCTGAGGGGTATTGTTAGTAGAGACTGATGGGACTCAGCAGGTTAAAATTAGTCAGATAATGCAAGATGGTGTCATCACTTCATTGCCTCGCAGTTGCCAAGTTTCAGATAAATTACTGTCAGTCATGAAGTACACCTAATTGAAAGCAAGGAATTTTTACACAAATTACGTTTAAACATAATTTGCACAACTGCCTCTCTTAGCAACTACCACAAGAAAGTTGGAAGTGTTATTTGTACAAGCAATACCCTTGTAGTAAGAGCCTTCTCCATACTGAAGACATAGGGACAGTCTAGGTGGAGACTCCCTCCAAACTGAAGGATGTGGCATGACATAAGGCAGGACAGATGCTATAAAACTACCCAGTTTGCAGGACTGTGTGTGCCACTTGAAAACAGTTAATTTTGCTGGCAAATGTTGAAGTAGAGATCAGAGTTAAAACGTCGTACAATATGTTCATATGGAGGACATGAAACCAAAAGCACTAGTGTCCGAAGATCAAAAAGAGTCTGGAAACGGCTCAACCACCACATGAATTCTACACCTTCATCACTCACCTTCATGAATTATTTTTTTTTTCCCATTTCTTGCCTATTTTGAATCCTCTGTCTATAGTCATTCTCTTCTAGAGCATTCCCCTACATGTTCTGGTGGTGGGCAGGTCCTTCAGTCCAAGGATGACACCCATCTGCACAGCAAAGCCAACCAAGCTGCCCTCAGCTGCAGCGACGTTTCTCTGATGCTGCCATTTGCCCTTCCCTCGGGTGGTGGCTTATTGTCACACAGAGCAAGAGAGAAAAGCTACGGCCAGTCTGAAAGCGACCTAAAAGTGACCTAAAAGCCAGTCACTGCAAGTATTGAGCTTAAATCCCTAGCACTGGAAACTATTCCTTCCTCTTATCTTGATCACAACACTCCATCCTACCCATTATCCTGCGCGTAGCTACAACCCATGCTCTGTATTTCAGAAGATAAAAACTAGAAAACACACACACACACACAACTACTTATCCCAGCCAACTGTGCAAAATTGCTCACAGCAGAGAAAATTCCTGCAATAATCACTGAATGCCCTGGAAGTTAGCATGAGGTTTGATTAATATTATTAGCTCAGCTTGTGCACAGGCATTTCCAAGAGCCAGCCACAACATCTGGAAGATTTGGGTGAGTATGTCAAAAAAAATATTTACAAACATTCATTTGAACACTGAACTCTGGTCATTTTCACACACCTTACACCATTGTGTTCTTCCAATATTCTAGCAAATGTATTTGTTACACTACAAACTGTAGGTTCTAGGTAAACATCTCAGAGTATTCTCAGAATAGTTTTGTAGCATTCATCAGTTACAGCAACACAAAATCAAATGTAAGAATTCTATTAACCAGCTAGGACAACAAAAACAAAACACGTTTCTCTTCTTTACAGCAGCATATATATGCACAGATGCTTTCACACTCTCAAATGACTTAAAAAGCTTTGATTTTTAATATTAAAGTTTGCTTTTGGGCAAAAGCTATACATTAAGCTTTTGAACAGGCTTTACCCGTACAAACACATTTCAATCTCTAAGTCCCCCCAAAAAACAAAACCAGAAAAACACAGCACAAGTAAAAAGACTCTCACCCAGCCTTACTCCCATGTCCCTCTATCCTTTTGCTATGACCTTACACGTTTAGGAAGCTGCTCTTTCGTTCTGCTCTATTTTGCAAAGGCATGCATGAATTCAGAAAATAAAAGGTTGCTGTTTGTTTACACAGTATTAATGAAGGCATGGTTACTACCACACAACAGAGCCCGAGTGCAGACAAGGAGCCTTGCTGCTGTCACATGCATTGCTAGTCTACAGTGAAGATACAGGGAGAAGACAAGGACTTCTTCTCGACCAGAAAATTCAGTGCGAACACCGCAGACAAGTTTTTCACATTTGCCCAGGAATAACACATTTCTCTTCAGTGAGATTAGATCCTGACACTTTCCTCATTCCTGAAGACATTACATATATACACTTCCATTCCTTCCAGCTTTCTTCTCACTGTCTTTTTCCTTAGCCCACATTACGTTGCTCATAAAGCCTCTTCCATCATGTAGCATCTTCATGCGCATTTTTAAAAAGTAAATACATTCTCTTAACTGTGACAACCCCAAAAAACACTACACAAACTCAGATGTGTCCTGACTTTTAGGTAAAATAATCCCATTAAAAACGAGTTCACCTGCAGCGCTAGAATGCATTACGTGCATCCTCTCATAAGAGATAAGATCAGTTGAGGAAGGTACAGCGTGCAGCCAACACGACTGCAGATGCTACACAGAGGCAACAGGAGTTTATGCTACTCTTTAGGTGCAGCTCATGCAATTTCTCTAATTTTTGCCAAAGCCAGTAACAACAAAAGAAACGAGACAGTGACAAGCAGGGATTGAGCGTGCGCAATTACAGTCTGGTAAAGGTCTGGTTTGGAAGGGGTTCCACTCTACATTTCAGCGTTACTGAGAGATTAGAGTGACAAACAGGAGGTGAAGATCCCTGGAACGGCCACTTGCCTTAGGGCTTGTCCCTTACACTTCCTCACAGGCTCTGACAAAGCCTGAGCCGCGGCTCGGCGCTGCCCGAGTCCCATCCGCCCTGCACAGCGTGGGCCTGGCCGCCGCAGCCCGCCCTCAATGACCAGCCAGGCGTAAAGCTCCCGGATTGCTACTGATCTTGTTAAGGCTAAATCAGATGATTTGGCCAAAAACACTATATTCCCTGATCAGAGATCAGTTCCCCCTCTACCACCCGATAACCACTCTTAAAGGATGCAGTAATGGGCTTCTGTTCACTCTGAGCCCGTTAAGCAGAGGCCAAGCTACCATAAGAGGGAATAGATTTGAGTAATGATCTCTTATGAGGCAGCAAACCTACATATAGTGTTTAAAATTATTCCCCTAGGACAAGATGTTTTTCACCAAATCTCCCACATGACAGTTTGACATATTGGTTCAGGCACATAGCTCTGCATTTGTACACACTACAGAATCATCTTTTCCAGTTTTCAAGAAAAATAAGGTCTGAAAACATTTCATGTTTCTCTGCACAGTGGACCAAGTCTCCACAGATTAATTTATTTATAAAATTTTATTTTTAAACACAGCTACTTCATTTTTGTTTATAAACAAATGAACCGTCTCCTCCCCTACCAGTGTAATAATGACAAAACCTTGCACAAAGGTATTTTCTCAAGCCCAGAGCACATGTAAGCACACATTCTGCATTTGTTTATTAACACAAACACGTCTCCACAAAAATTGCACTGCTCAGTTCCCTTCACTTCTGGTACCCTGCACCCCTGCTTTGGATTGGATCTATCTCTTCTAACTTTAAATATCTTGGGGCAGAGACTGTCTTTGGCTTTGGGCTCTGCTACTGAAACCTTCTTTGTATGCTGATTTTTTTCCTCCATTTATTTTGCATGATTTGTGCAATTCTTAAAGCCCATAAAATGCTTAAAGATGCCACCCTCCCCAGTATCACCAGAATTAGAGGAAAAGTCAAAAGCATGCATGGTTATTGAGATGCACAGCTGAGGCCTATGACACATAATGACAAGCACACTCCAAACAGGGAGTAGGAGATTCCTCTTTGCTCATCATGAATGCTATGCATAGATACCCCAACTCCAGCATACTGGTCATATCTCATTCATTAACATTTCAAGAAGTCATTCAGCTTGGTCAGCCCATAGATTTATGGCAGAGATCTAGCCAGCTGTGCTACACTATAAAAGCCTTTTCCTCACAAAGGAAGGAAGGCTCTTTAGTCAGAAACATACACAACACTGAGCATTGCGCTGCACCACTAACATACCCTGCTAACCAGAACCAAGAGCTTTGCTCATTAAACCTTGTGATTTTGCTCTATATAGACATCTCTCACCTAGGAGGAATGGAAAGGCAAGGAGTTTCTGCCACTGCTCACTCGGCTGAGAACACAGCCCACCTAGCCTTAATGTTGAGGCAGTGCCCACCCCTCCATCAGACCATCAGGTCTGGCAACGTCCTCTGATCCTCAAAGCCTCTTCTTGCACAGGCAGCATGATTAATTGGAGGTGCCTGCGACTCTAAAGGGAGCATGTATCAGACCATGCTGCAAAGATGTTTATTTTGCTTTAAGTGGTCTCAGAGCTGGCATGGAGCTGTATCAGTGCTCATTGCTTGCCCAGAATTTAGATAACAAGAGTCAGAGTGCTTGCTGCGAATAAATATTGTTCTTTTTTCTACCTTAGCCTCCCTTCACACTCGTATTTTCAACAGGAGCAATGGAAGGACGAGCATACCACAACAGGGAGGCACCCCAAATCCATGGCTGCATTAAGGGGTTTGTTGTCACTTCTCTCACTGATGGCCATAGGGTTACAGTCAGACTGCAGTTTGCTCCCCTAAAGCTCTAGCACCAAGCTAGGGATGGATATCACTTAAAGACAAACACAGATTCTTCAGACACTGGCATGTGGCTAACAAACTGGTAAAAACACCAGTAAGTAGAAAAAAATACTAACCCGATCAGTAGAAAAGGTGGCAGTCATCTTACACATTGCATAACCTTGAAGATACAGCACAAATTATAGAATCATTAAGGTTGGAAAAGGCCTCTAAAATCAGTTAGTCCAACCTTTAACCTAGTACTGACAAGTCCACCACTAAGCCATGCTACTAAGTTCTACATCTACACATTTCTTGAAGACCTCTAGGGAGGGTGACTCAACCACTTCACTGGCCAGCCTGTTCCAATGCCACACAACCCTTTCAGTAAAGAAATGTCTCCTAATATCCAACCTACACCTCACCTGGCGCAAATTGAGGCCATTTCCCCTCATCTTATCATTTGGTGCTTGGGAGAGCAAATGATGTAAGGATGAGGAAAAAGACATTGCAGTTAAAAAAACAAACCAAACCAAAACAAAAAAAACCAGCAACAGCAACAATAAAAACTGTGCTCTCTGCCAAGCTGGGAGAAGAGGAGGAAGGGACAAACACAGAATTCCCCATTTAGGAAAATGGTTTTACAGGAAAGTATGAACTGTCTACACCTACTTCCCTGCAAGCTATTACTGAATTAGTTTTTTCCAACTATATGGCTCTCTGAAAAGAAACGTAAGACTTGTGTGAGAGTGGGGAAGCTAGAAGTCCTGAAGAAAAATCATTGTATACCTTGGGATAGTACCAGCTCCTGATCCCTATTAGACGGCCACGAATGAGAATAAGGCAGAATGGTGCAATGGACTGTTTTTAACTCATATCCTTCCTCTCTTTTGGCTACC